>NC_086444.1:1017550284-1017682784 GCF_028390025.1 Pseudophryne corroboree | reverse complement strand
AAATCCCCCCCTTCTAGGCTGGAAAACACCGCTCGAAGAGATTCCATCTTGAACTTGAAAACTTTCAAGTATGGATTGAGGGATTTTAGATTCAGAATCGGTCTGACCGGGCTCAAGTAGAACCCCTCCCCCCCGTTGTGACGGGGGAACGGGAACAATGACCCTCTGTTGACACAATTTTTGTATCGCTGCCAGCACCACCTCCCTGTCCGGAGAAGACACTGGTAAGGCCGAAATGAAAAACCGGTGAGGGGGCACCTCCCGAAACTCCAGCTTGTATCCCTGAGACACAATCTCTAGGACCCAAGGATCCAGGTCTGATTATATCCAGACCTGACTGAAGACTCGCAGACGGCCCCCCACCTGTCCGGACTCCCCCAGGGAAGCCCCAGCGTCATGCGGTGGACTTGGTAGAGGCAGGGGAGGACTTTTGGTCCTGGACGCCGGACACGGCAGGCGACTTCCTTCCCCTTCCTCTACCCTTAGAAGCGAGGAAGGACGAACCTTTCCCACGCCTGTATTTCTTGGGACGAAAGGACTGCATCTGCTGATGTGGTGCCTTTTTGTGTTGTGTGGGAACATAGGGAAGAAAAGACGACTAACCCGCCGTCGCGGTAGAGACTAGGTCCGCCAAGCCGTCCCCAAACAAGACATTACCTTTGAAGGGTAAAGCTTCCATAGCTCTCTTGGAGTCGCGCCCTCCTGGCCGATATCGACATGGCATTGGCTCTTGATCCCAAGAGACAAACATCCCTCGCAGCATCCTTGATATAACCAAGAGTCAAAAGAACATTATCTTTATCAAGGGTATCCATATCATTAGCTAAATTCTCAGCCCATTTCGCAATAGCACTACTCACCCATACCGACGCCACCGCAGGTCTGAGCAATGCACCAGAATTAGCGAAAATGGACTTGAGACATCTCCAGCTTGCGATCCGCCGGATCCTTGAGAGCTGCCGGGTCAGGAGACGGAAGCGCCACTTTCTTAGACAAACGAGATAGAGCTTTGTCAACATTTAGAGACGACTCCTATTTTTCCCTGTCATCAGATGGAAAAGGATACGCCATGTAAATCCTCTTGGGAATCTGACACCTCTTGTCCGGCGACTCCCAAGCCTTTTCACAAAGAGTATTCATTTCATGAGAGGGAGGAAACTTCACCTCAGGTTTTTTTCCCTTAAACAAGCAAATCCTTGTTTCCTGTACCGCAGGTTCATCAGAAATGCGTAAAACATCTTTTATAGCCACAATCATGTATTGAATACTCTTCACTAAACGTGGATGCAAAGCAGCCTCAGTGAAATCGACCTCGGAATCAGAGTCCGCGTCGGTATCCGTATCTACCACTTGAGTAAATGGCCGCTTTTGCGTCCCGGACGGGGTCTGCACCTGAGACAAAGCCTCCTCTATGGACTTTTTCCACACCTGCGTCTGTGACTCAGACTTATCCAATCTCTTTGATAAAGAAGCTACATTCGTATCGATTGTACTTAGCAATGTGAGTAAATCAGGTGTCGGCTGTGCAGACAGGCCCAAATCTAGACCCGCATCCGCTCCTCCAACAACCTCCTCCGGTGAATAACATTCAGCCTCAGACATGCCGACACGTATTATCGACACACGGAAACACACATAATGTCTCAGCTAGGGCCCACAATGAAGCCCAGATAGAGGACACAGAGGGAGTATGCCAGCTCACACCAAGCGCCCCAATATCCTGTCAAGGGATATATGTGACCAGCGCTGCTTAAATTATAATAAAAATGCACCACAACTGCACCCCCCCCCCCCCCCCCCTTCGATTAGCTCTCAGTTACTTGAGAGGAGCTGTGGAGGTCCCGGACCAACGTCTCCTTCAGCCGCGTGTGGAGGAGAAAATGGCGCTGTGAGCCGCGCGGCTAAGCTCCGCCCCTTCCCAGCGGGCTTCAGCCCGCCAGATTTGAAAGTTTGAAAATGCCAGCGGGGGTATGCGAAAAGGCTTCTGCCGGCTCCCGGACCCCAGTAACATACTGCCCAGGGCGCCCCCCCCCAGCGCCCTGCACCCTGTGAGTGCCGTTAGTGATAGTGTGTGGGAGCATGGAGCGCAGCGTTACCGCTGCGCTGTACCTGGTTACTGAAGTCTTCTGCCGTCCTGAAGTCTTCTGCCGTCCTGAAGTCTTCTGCCGTCCTGAAGTCTTCTGCCGTCCTGAAGTCTTCTGTTCTTCTCATACTGTCCCTACTTCTTTCTTCTGGCTTCAGTGAGGGGGGTGACGGCTTGGCTCCGGGAACAAGCAGCTAGGCGCACCAAGTGATCGAACCCTCTGGAGCTAATGGTGTCCAGTAGCCGAGAAGCAGAGCCATTAAACTAAGAAGTAGGTCCTGCTTCTCTCCCCTCACTCCCACGCTGCAGGGAGCCTGTAGCCAGCAGGTCTCCCTGAAAATAAAAAACCTAACAAAAGTCTTTTCAAGAGAAACTCAGGAGAGCTCCCCTAGTGAGTGTCCAGTCAGTCCTGGGCACAAAGTCTAACTGAGGTCTGGAGGAGGGGCATAGAGGGAGGAGCCAGTTCACACCCAGTTTAAGTCTTTTCAGTGTGCCCAAGCTCCTGCGGATCCTGTCTATACCCCATGGTCCTTTTGGAGTCCCCAGCATCCTCTAGGACGTAAGAGAAATAATACGATGCATACTGTATACATTGTTTTTGTTCTAAGTAATCTTTTAACAGTCATGCGCATGCATTGTAAAAAAGGTATTTACACAAGTATCATCATATACAGGGTATACAGTAAGCTTCAAAGCCTAAACTAGAATATTGATGCAATGCGAGAAAGTGAGGGCCCATGTACCTGTAATTGCCATGCATTTTCTATTTTATGGTTAACACAAATAAAAAAAATATAAATTGTTAATTACAACGAGCCATGCATTATCAATCTAATGTCATACTTCAGATCATTAAAATAAAATGCATAACACTGTACTTATAACATCATAAGTCTGGACTGTAAAATGGAGCATAAAGTCATGGACTTTGGAGCTTACAATCTGAGTAAAGTTGTCACTACACAGGGGTACAAAAATATTATGCCACAATCAATTCATTTTAAAAGTGGGTGTCCACTTAGAAAGCGTTAGAGCCATACTGTCTAAATGAATTAAAATGAATCTTCACAGGATGGCCAACCAGAAATGAATCTAACAGAGCAAGGCATACAATATATCAATGCATCCTCAAAGAAGTTGCTTCATTGCAGGCTAACAAGGCAAAATAACACATAAGAACATAAGTGGGTCTTCAGGATTCCCAGATGCATATGAAAGATACTTAAGAGTTTTGGAACAGTTTTGGTTTGGGAACTGGATTATTTGCTACTGTACCACTTAAGGAACCATGGATCTGCTTTGTATCAGGCAGAAGACTATAATTCTGCAAGACTAAGCACAGAGGTCCGACGCAGAATGACGGTGATCTTAAGCACAAAAGTCTATGCCTGATTGGGTTTTCTTAGCATTCTAAAATGGCCCAGTGAAAATCCAGCACTAAATACCTTCTATATGTTGTGACAGGGTTTGCAAGCACCACACACATCTTGGATTATAAATCCCTCCAAAGTGTTATGATTAAGACAATTACTTTAAATTTACTAATGAAAAGATTACTAAATGAAAGATTAATATTAAGATGTGGTTGAATTCATAAAAACACAAAAATATATGCAATAATGTAAAAAAACTACATTTATGGTAAGAAGTTACCGTTGTTAAATCTCTTTCTGCGAGGTACACTGGGCTCCACAAGGATTAACATCGGGGTGTAGAGTAGGATTTTGATCCGAGGCACCAACAGGCTCAAAGCTTTTGACTGTTCCCAAGATGCACAGCACCACCTCCTCTATAACCCCGCCTCCATGCCAGTGAGCTCAGTTTCGTTAACCAGCCCAATGCAGTAGCAGGTACCAGAGACGACAACCGCTCGTAGCCAATTACACCACACACTCACCGCAGGAGAGGGTGTCAGCGGCTATGCCAATACTAACCCAAAGAAGCTAAGTGCGTCAGGGTGGGCGCCTTGTGAAGCCCAGTGTACCTCGCAGAAAGAGAGATTTAACAAGTTCTTACCATAAATCTCGTTTTCTGCTGCCGGGTACACTGGGCTCCACAAGGATTAACATCGGGGATGTCCTAAAGCAGTTCCTTATGGGAGGGGACGCACTGTACCGGGCACAAGAACCCGGCGTCCAAAGGAAGCATCCTGGGAAGCGGCGGTATCAAAGGCATAGAACCTTAAGAACGTGTTCCCAGAGGACCACGTAGCCGCCTTGCACAATTGTTCAAGGGTCGCACCACGGTGGGCCGCCCAAGAAGGTCCAACCGACCGAGAAGAATGGGCTTTGATGGTAGCAGGAACCGGACGACCAGCCTGCACATAAGCATGTGCAATCACTATTCTAATCCATCTGGTCAGGGTCTGCTTGGAAGCAGGAGAGCCCGTACCACATCCAAAGATCGCTCTTTGGCAGACAACTCAGGAGAATTAAAGGCCGGAACCACAATCTCCTGGTTAAGGTGGAAGGAAGACACCACCTTGGGTAAATAACCCGGGCACGTTCGAAGCACCGCCCGGTCATGGTGAAACATCAAATACGGAGACTTATAGGATAAGGCACCCAAGTCCGAGACCATTCTAGCTGAAGCAATATCCAGCAAGAATAACACCTTAAGGGAAAGCCACTTAAGATCAGCAGAGGAAAGAGGCTCAAACGGAGACTCTTGTAAGGCCTCCAACACCACCGACAGATCCCAAGGGGCCACCGGCGGCACATAAGGAGGCTGAATCCTCAACACACCCTGAGTGAATGTGTGGACATCAGGTAGGGTAGCAATTTTTCTCTGAAATCAAGCCAACAAGGCCGAGATGTGAACCTTGAGGGAGGCCAGACGCAGGCCTAAGTCCAGGCCCTGTTGTAGAAAGGCCAACAGTTTGGCCGTACTAAACTTGAAAACATCATGATTGTGAGACGCACACCAAGTAAAGTAAGCATTCCAGACCCTATGGTAGAGCCGAGCAGAAGCCGGCTTATGGGCCTTCAACATAGTTTGAACAACCGCCTCAGAAAAACCCTTGGCCCTCAGGACGGAAGCCTCAAAGGCCATGCCATGAAAGCCAGATGTGCCAAATCCTGGTAAACACAAGGGCCCTGAAAGAGGAGGTCTGGTCGTTGTGGAAGTAGAAGAGGACGATCCCACGAGAGACCCAGTAGATCGGAGAACCAATGCCGTCTGGGCCACGCTGGAGCAACCAGAAGCAGGTTTCCTCCTTCTTGCTTGAACTTCCGTATTACTCTGGGCAGGAGTGACACTGGAATGAACACGTACGGTAGCCGAAAGTTCCATGGAATCGCCAGAAAGTCCATGAACGCAGCTTGAGGATCCATTGTCCTTGCTCCGAAGACCGGAACCTTGTGATTGTGTCGAGACGCCATCAGATCCACATCTGGAAGGCCCCATGTGTCCACGAGAAGTTGAAACACCTCCGGATGGAGGCTCCACTCTCCTGCGTGCACGTCCTGACGACTGAGATAGTCCGCTTCCCAGTTCAGGACACCCTAAATGAACACTGCGGATATGGCCGGCAGATGGCGTTCTGCCCACTGAAGAATCCTGGATACTTCCTTCATCGCCATGCGGCTTCGAGTGCCGCCTTGATGATTGAAGTACGCCACCGTGGTGGCGTTGTCCGATTGTACTTGAACAGGTCTGTTCTGTATGAGATGCTGAGCCATTGTCAACGCATTGAACAGTGCCCGCAGTTCCAGAATATTTATCGGGAGTAGAGACTCCTCCTTGGTTCACCGACCCTGAAGAGAGTGTTGTTCCAACACCGCACCTCAACCTCTCAGACTGGCATCCGTCGTCAGCAGGACCCAGTTGTATATCCAAAATGGACGGCCCTTGCTCAATTGATGGTCCAGCTCAGTGACAGGCAGACCTCTAGAGACAATGAGATCATGTGAGATCTTATCCGGTGAGGCAGGCCGTCCCACTTGGACAGAATTAACTTCTGCAGAGGGCGAGAGTGGAACTGAGCATACTACACCATGTTGAAAGCCGACACCATGAGACCTACCACTTGCATTGCCGAATGTATCGACACTTGCGGACGAGAAAGGAAGCATCGAATCCTGTGAGTGTCCAATAACGCTCCCAGGTGTAACATGCTCTGAGCAGGAACCAGGGAGGATTTCTTCCAGTTGATCAGCTACCCGTGGGCTGTCATGCACTGGACCGTCAGATCGAGATGACACAGGAGAAGTTCTGGGGAACTCACCAGGATCAACAAATCATCCAAATACGGTAGGATCCTGACCCCTTGACGGCGGAGTGTAGCCGTCATGACCACCATTACTTTGGTGAAAACTCGGGGAGCCGTTGTCAAACCAAAGGGTAACGCCCGAAATTGGCAATGAAGGTTGCCCACCGCAAACCACAGGTACTGTTGATGAGATACCGCAAGAGGAATATGTAGGTAGGCATCCTGTATGTCCAGGGAGACCATATAGTCCCCAGGCTCCATGGCCAGAACAATAGAGCGCAGAGTTTCCATACAAAACTTGGAGACCCGCACATGCTTGTTCAAGGACTTCAGACTGAGAATGGGCCGCGGGGACCCGTTCGGTTTCGGGACTAGGAACAGCGGTGAATAGTACCCCTTGCCTCTCTGAGCCAGAGGCACCTGTACCACCACTCCTGTGATCAGGAGGGAATGTACCACCCATAAGGTTATAAATCGCATTTAAACAGCCCTCCACACGACGATCCGTCGGTTCCTTCAGAGAGGCGACGGTAGTTACAGGCAGGGCAGAGGAAACAACCATGCGCGCCACATGAGAATCTACAGGCAGTGGGGTTTCCCAATTTTTACACACCTCCGCAGAGAGGGGATAGCGAGCCAACAGTCTCTTATTCGGTGTCAATTTTGTCCCCGGATTTTCACAGGATTCCTGACGTATGTCAACCAGGTGTTTAGAGTAGGGTAAAACTTGTTTAACCACCTTCTTACGCTTAAACCTATCCGAATTTTTGGAGACAGTTTCAGGCTCAGAAACATCAGACACTTGAAGAATGAGCCGTATCGCCTCAATCAAATCCGAGACATCCACGGATGACTTCCCTTCCCCATCTGAAACAGCAGCGTCAGTGTCAGAGGGCTCAGTATATGCACCGTCATCCTCAGAGGACGTGTCGGTTAAAACCGTGGATTGGGAGGAGGTAACGGCTCGTTTAGAAGACGACTTAGTCTTAGGCGGGCGAGAGTGACACTTCGATTTAGTCATAGATCAGTTTAAACGCTGTAACTGAGTGGAAAGCTGATTCGCCCATGGCAGGTTCACAGCAGGGACCATAAACTGTTGCAGTGGCACAGGTGGTCTCACACGGGGGCGTCAATTTAGTCACAAGCGTGTTTAACAATGTGGAGAATGTAGCCCAAGGTGGGTCCTGTGATACCCCAAGGGCAACCAACCTACTGGGGGGTAAGGAACCTCTCAGCTGCTAAATTATCCTCCATTATGTCTGTGGCCTCACTACCACGCAGTGTGGGAGAGGCCCCAACGTCGTTGCCATGTGTAGCAGACATAACTATGTGCACAAAAATGGGCAACCCGGTACAAGGTGTAGCAGCACTATACCTAGCAAGAAATCTCAGAACAGATGCCTAAGATGGCACGGACCGGAAGTTCAATAGATATAGAATATATGGTGACTATAACTCACAAGTAAAAATACCCCGTCAGTATATCTTGTGATATAATCCTATATTAATTATTGGCCCCCTCAGGTATACCAATAATAGGATTTTGATACCTACCGGTAAATCCTTTTCTCCTAGTCCGTAGAGGATGCTGGGGTCCACTTCATGACCATGGGGTATAGACTGTTCCGCAGGAGCCATGGGCACATTAAGACTTTTCAAAGGCTGTGAACTGGCTCCTCCCTCTATGCCCCTCCTCCAGACCTGTTATAGGAACTGTGCCCAGGGAGACGGACATTTCGAGGAAAGGATTTACTTTAATACTAATGGTGAGATACATACCAGCTCACACCATAACCATGCCGCACAACATGGCATTCAACATAACACACGCCAACAGGCATGAACCAAGTACAGCAACATGCTGAAACTAATATAACACAACATGTGTAATTCCAATAAACCAAACTGCAGGTAAAGTACGCACTGGGACGGGCGCCCAGCATCCTCTACGGACTAGGAGAAAAGGATTTACCGGTATGTATCAAAATCCTATTTTCTCATACGTCCTAGAGGATGCTGGGGTCCACTTCATGACCATGGGGTTTATACCAAAGCTCCAGTACGGGCGTAAGAGTGCGGATGACCCTGCAGCACCGATTGACCGAACTTGAGGTCCTCATCGGCCAAGGTGTCAAACTTGTAGAACTTTGCAAATGTGTTTGACCCTGAGCACGTAGCTGTTCGGCAAAGTTGCAATGCCGAGACCCCCCGGTCAGCCGCCCAGGACGAGCCCACCTTCCTAGTAGAATGGGCCTTCACTGACGTAGGCAACGGCAATCCAGCCGTAGAATGAGCATGCTGAATCGATCCTCTGATCCAGCGCGCAAGAGAGTCTGCTTGGAAGCAGGACACCCAATTTTGTTGGGAGCATACGGGACAAACAGAACCTCTGTTTTCCGTATCCTAGCTGTTCTAGCGACATAAATCTTCAAAGCCCTAACCACATCTAGAGACTGGCACCACAATAGGTTGGTTTATGTGGAAAGAAGAAACCACCTTAGGAAGAAAATGTTGTCGAGTTCTCAACTCTGCCCTATCTTCATGGAAGATCAGGTAAGGGCTCTTGTGAGACAAGGCCCCCAATTCAGACACCCGCCTTGCGGATGCCAAAGCCAAAAGCATCACCACTTTCCAAGTGGGAAACTTCAACTCTATCTCTTGCAGAGGTTCAAACCAATTCGATTTAAGAAACTGCAACACCACATTAAGGTTCCATGGTGCCACTGGAGGCACAAATGGAGGCTGGATGTGCAGAACCCCTTTCATGAAGGTCTGAACCTCTGGAAAGGAGGCCAACTGTCTTTGGAAAAAAATTGACAAGGCCGAAATCTGGACCTTGATCGACCCCAATCGAAGGCCCGCATCCACACCAGCCTGTAGAAAATGGAGAAAACTCCCCCAACTGAAACTCCTCCGCAGGAGATTTCTTGGATTCACACCAAGACACATATTTTCTCCGAATACGGTGGTAATGTTTAGACGTTACTCCTTTCCTGGCCTGAATAAGAGTGGGGATGACTTCCTTGGGAATACCCTTTCGGGCTAGGATCCGGCGCTCAACAGCCATGCCGTCAAACGTAGCCGCGGTAAGTCTTGATACACACACGGCCCCAGCTGTAGCAGGTCCTCTCGAGGAGGAAGAGGCCGAGGGTTTTCTATGAGCAACTCCTGAAGATCCGGGTACCAAGCCCTCCTTGGCCAGTCTGGGGCAATGAAGATTGCATGAACTCTTGTTCTTCTTATTATCTTGAGAACTTTTGGGATCAGCGGAAGTGGAGGGAAGACATACACCGACTTGAACACCCACTGGGCCACCAGCGCATCCACTGCTATTGCTTGAGGGTCTCTCGACCTGGAACAATATCTCTGAAGCTTCTTGTTGAGGTGAGATGCCATCATGTCTACTTGAGGAACTCCCCAAAGACTTTTCACCTCTGCGAAGACTTCTTGGTGGAGGCCCCACTCTCCTGGATGGAGATTGTGTCTGCTGAGGAAGTCTGCTTCCCAGTTGTCTACTCCCGGAATGAAAATCGCCTACAGAGCCTTTACATGTCTTTCTGCCCAGAGAAGGATCTTTGTCACCTCTGCCATTGCCGCTCTGCTTTTCGTTCCACCCTGCCTGTTTATGTACGCGACTGCTGTTACATTGTCTGACTGGATCTGCACGGGATGATCTTGCAGAAGATGTACTGCTTGTTGAAGGCCGTTGTAAATGGCTCTCAATTCAAGCACGTTTATGTGAAGGCATGTTTCCTGACTTGACCATTTTCCTTGGAAACTTTCTCCTTGAGCGACAGCTCCCCAGCCTCAGAAACTTGCATCCGTGGTTACCAGGAGCCAGTCCTGAATCCCGAACCTGCGTCCCTCTAGTAGGTGAGAACTGTGTAGCCACCACAGGAGCGAAATCCTGGCTTTTGACGACAGGGTTATCTTCCGGTGCATGTGTAGGTGGGAACCCGACCACTTGTCCAACAGGTCCCACGTGAATACTCTGGCATGGAATCGGCCAAATTGTAGGGTCTCGTAGGCCACCACCATCTTTCCCAACAATCGAATGCACTGATGGATCAACACACTTGTTGACTATAATATCTGTTTCACCATTTTCTGGATTTCCAGAGCCTTTTTCACCGGAAGAAAAACTCTCTGAACCTCTGTGTCCAGAATCATTCCGAGGAAAGACAATCTTGTCGTCGGTTCCAAGTGTGACTTTGGAAAATTCATGATCCAACCGTGATGTTGGAGTATAGACAGGGAGAGTGTGATGTTCTGTAGCAACAGCTCCCTGGATCTCTCCTTTATCAGGAGATCGTCCAGATAAGGAATAACACTGACTCCTTTTTGACGTAGGAGGACCATCATCTCCGCCATCACCTTGGTGAATACCCTCGGTGCCGTGGAGAGACCGAAAGGCAACGTCTGGAATTGGTAATGGCAATCCTGAACCGCGAATCTCAGATAAGCCTGGTGGGGCGGATAAATGGGAACATGCAGGTAAGCATCCTTTATGTCTACCGACACCATGTAGTCCCCCTCCTCCAGACTGGAAATCACTGCCCTCAGGGATTCCATTTTGAACTTGAACCGTTTCAAGTAGAGATTCAGATTTTTTAGGTTTAGGATCGGTCTGACCGAGCCGTCCGGCTTCGGAACTACAAAGAGGCTTGAATAAAAGCCCTTCCCTTGTTGTGAGAAAGGTACCAGGACCTATGACCTGATCCTGACATTTTTGAATTGCCGCTGTTACTGCTTCTCTTTCTGGAAGAGAAACTGGTAAGGTCGATTTGAAAAATCGGCATGGGGGAACGTCTTGAAACTCTAGCTTGTACCCCTGGGACACTATTTGTAAAACCCAGGGATCCAGGCCAGATTGAATCCAACCTTGACTGAACAGTTTCAGACGTGCCCCCACCCGAGCGGCCTCCTGCAAGGGAGCCCCAGCGTCATGCTGTAGATTTGTCAGAAGTAGGTGTTGACTTCTGCTCCTGGGATCCTGAAGCCGCTGTGGACTTCTTTCTCTTTCTCCTTCCCCTACCTTTGGCCTTTTTGTATTTATTGGGCCGAAAGGACAGAATGTGAGAGTGATATGTCTTTTTTGCCGGTGCCGGAGCAGAAGGCAAAAAGGATGACTTACCTGCGGTAGCCGCCGAGACTAACGCATCCAGTCCATCACCAAATAAGGCCTCACCTTTATACGGGAGAGCCTCCATATTCTTTTTGGAATCTGCATCCGCGTTCCACTGGCAAATCCACAACGCCCGCCTAGCCAATATTGCCATGGTAGCGGCTGTTGAACCCAAGAGTCCAATATCTTTCATGGCTTCTAGCATGTATGCGGCAGCGTCTTTGATATTCCCTAACTTAAAGAGTATCTCATCTTTATCAATCGTGTCAATCTCTGATGACAAGCTTTCTGACCATTTTTCAATAGCGCGACTCACCCACGCGCAAGCAATTGTGGGCCTGAGCAGCGTACCATTGGCAACATAAATGGATTTTAATGTAGTCTCCATTTTGCGGTCTGCCGGCTCCTTTAGCAAAGCTGTCCCAGGTGCAGGGAGAATCACTTTCTTTTTCAACCTGGACAGTGCACTGTCTAACACCGGAGGTGACTCCCACTGTTTCCTGTGCTCTGTAGGGAAAGGATAAGCCATCTGAATCCTCTTGGGAATATGAAATTTCTTTTCGGGATTCACCCACACCCCTTCAAAGAGAGTATTTAGCTTGTGGGAAGGAGGGAAAGTAACCTTAGATTTCTTTTCTTTATAGAAATAGGCCTTCTCCTGAGGTACAGGAGTGTTGTCTGTAACTTCCAGAACCTCCCTTATAGCCACAATCATATATTTATATTTTTCGCCAATTTATGATCTATTTCCCAGGAGTCACTATCGTCGACACAGGAATCAGTGTCGGTATCAGTATTTACAATATTTGCAAACGGTCTCTTATGTGACCCAGAGGGGTCGCCTGCGGGTGGAAGAACAGAACCCTGAAAAATCACATCTTCCACAGACTTTCTCCAGCATTCTGCATGAGATTCAGACTTATCTAACCTCCTATTGATATGATGCATACTATCACGTATTTCTTTCACCCATGCAGGCTCTTTGTGTGCCGGCGGCGCCACCACATTACAACTCTGTGTCCCTAAAATGGCTTCCTCTGGGGAAGAACTCCCTGCCTCAGACATGTCACACTCGAGCAACAACACACACACACACACAGACACTCTGGGACTTATAGGGGACAGACCCACAGTAAAATCTGTCAGAGGGACACAGTTTAGGAGCAGCCAGTTCACAACCCCAGCGCCAGTATATAATGCCTGTGAATACAAAATGCCCACTGACATGCAGCGCTGTTTTACAATGTAAATACACCTGTAAAGCACCAAAACCTCTGTGCCCCACTTTGTTTTGCACCCTGATACTTGTAGTCAGAAGTGGAGGAGGTCCAGCGTCGTCTCTGCAGCCTGAGGAGAGAGAGAAAATGGCACTGAGCAGTGTGCTGGCTGACTGAGTAGGAAGCTCCGCCCCCGCAATGGCGCGATTTCACTTCAGAGAGTTTCATATAATATTTATACTGGCGGGGGTAGGGCTGTGCCTGGGCATCTTATGCCCCCTTTTAGCCAGTTTGTAAGGTATTTTGCTGCCAAGGGCCGGGCCCGCCCCCCCCCCCACCCTGTACCCTGCAGTGCCTGTGTGTGTGGGCAGCAATGGCGCGCTGCGCTACCTTTAGCCGTCACTATGTTGATTGAATATCTATCTTCTTACACTCACCTGTCTTCTGACTTCTGGCTCTGTGAGGGGGGTGACGGCGTGCTGTGGGAGTGAGCATCTAGACACGGATAGCGTTCAGTACCCTTCGGGAGCTTATGGTGTCCTGTCAGCCAAAAGAAGAGCCATAAAACTCTTTAGGAAGTTGGTTCCTACTTCTGCCCCCTCAGTCCCACAAAGCAGGAAGACTGTTGAAAGCAGTTCTCCCTGAAAATAAAAAACCTAACATAAGTCTTTTCAGAGAAACTCAGTAGAGCTCCCCTGGAGTGCATCCAGTCGGCCTAGGCACATTTCTAAAACTGAGGTCTGGAGGAGGGGCATAGAGGGAGGAGCCAGTTCACACCCTTTGAAAAGTCTTAAAGTGCCCATGGCTCCTGCGGAACCGTCTATACCCCATGGTCATGAAGTGGACCCCAGCATCCTCTAGGACGTATGAGAAATAGGAAAAGCTCGCTGAGTGAAATACCCTGCAGTAAGGCAACCACGCAGCAGCTACATGCACACACACATATATAGTCACAACTGTACCATGCAGAAATTATGTACCATAAACTGCACTGGACTAGCAATACAAAGTAATACTCAGTATGGCTATATGTGATAACAATAGATATAACAAACACAGTAAGCACTGGATGTATATCACAGAGTGTTTGTACCACACAACCCTGAATGTATGCACTCTTTCTTAACTAACACAGTCCCAGTGACAGGTAGAACACTCAAGTGTCCTGTAGGAAGCACAGCACTGGCAGTCAGGCGGTTCCACAGAGAAGGATTTGCCCCAGCAATCCTAGGAACAGCAAGGCTCTATCTGCAATGGCTGCTGACCGGGAGTGAGGGAGAAGGAAGCAGCTCCAGGGCGGGAACATTGTAGAAATGGTGCCCTGGGGCTGGGGGGAGGGGCCTCAGGTCCGGCCTGCTCCCTCTGCTGGCATCCCTACCGGGTGTGCGGGCAAAAAACAAAACAGGGGAACTTGGTACAAAATCCCCCTGACCTGTGCCCAAAATATGACCTTGGTGGCTAGTGGAGCAGCTGCCCAGTACTCAGTGTCCATGCTGCAGGGCCGCGCTGTATCGCGGTAAAGTGCGGCACAGGAGCCCCTTACCTCCCCCTTGTCTGCGGCCCCGCAATCCGGGAGCCGGCGGCGTGTGACTCACTTTAGGAAGAAGCCGGCGCCTCCGCTGCAGTGACCCGGCAACCCCGGCGTGGGAGTATACAGCGCCGCTGGGGGTGATGGAGCTGCACGCAGGAAAGTCTCTGAGACTTTGTCTGCAGCAGCCCTTGTAGTCTTCTTACAGATTCTTCTGTCAGTCTTTGTAAAATGAAGCTCTGAAAAAGGCTGCTTATGGCAGCCTCCTGTAAAGTGCCTGCATACTGCATGGCACCAACTTACAAACTGAGCTCACTGGCATGGAGGCGGGGTTATAGAGGAGGCGATGCTGTGCATCTTGGGAACAGTCAAAAGCTTTGAGCCTGTTGATGCCCTTTGATCAAGATCCTACTCTACACCCCGATGTTAATCCTTGTGGAGCCCAGTGTACCCCGCAGCAGAATAAAAGATTTTACTCACCGGTAAATCTATTTCTCGTAGTCCGTAGTGGATGCTGGGGACTCCGTAAGGACCATGGGGAATAGACGGGCTCCGCAGGAGACTGGGCACTCTAAGAAAGATTTAGTACTATTGGTGTGCACTGGCTCCTCCCTCTATGCCCCTCCTCCAGACCTCGGTTAAGGAAACTGTGCCCGGAAGAGCTGACATTACAAGGAAAGGATTTTGGAATCCAGGGCAAGACTCATACCAGCCACACCAATCACACCGTATAACTCGTGATAACATACCCAGTTAACAGTATGAACAACAACAGAGCATCAAACAACAGATGCCAACATAACATAACCCTTTTGTTAAGCAATAACTATATACACGTATTGCAGAAAGTCCGCACTTGGGACGGGCGCCAAGCATCCACTACGGACTACGAGAAATATATTTACCGGTGAGTAAAATCTTATTTTCTCTAACGTCCTAGTGGATGCTGGGGACTCCGTAAGGACCATGGGGATTATACCAAAGCTCCCAAACGGGCGGGAGAGTGCGGATGACTCTGCAGCACCGAATGGGCAAACACAAGGTCCTCCTCAGCCAGGGTATCAAACTTATAGAACTTTGCAAAGATGTTTGAACCCGACCAAATAGCTGCTCGGAAAAGTTGTAATACAGAGACCCCTCGGACAGCCGCCCAAGAAGAGCCCACTTTCCTTGTGGAATGGGCTGTCACTGATTTTAAATGCGGCAAACCAGCCGCAGAATGAGCCGGCTGAATCGTGTTACAGATCCAGCGAGCAATAGTCTGCTTTTAAGCAGGAGCACCCAGCTTGTTGGATGCATACAGGATAAACAGTGAGTCAGTCTTCCTGACTCCAGCCGTCCTGGCTACATAAATCTTCAAAGCCCTGACTACATCAAGCAACTTGGAGTCCTCCAAGTCACGAGTATCCGCAGGCACCACAATAGGTTGGTTCAAATGAAAAGATGACACCACCTTCGGCAGAAATTGCGGACGAGTCCGTAATTCTGCCCTGTCCATATGGAAAACCAGATAGGGGCTTTTACATGACAAAGCCGCCAATTCTGACACACGCCTAGCCGAAGCTAAGGCCAATAGCATGACCACTTTCCACGTGAGATACTATAGCTCCACGGTCTTAAGTGGCTCAAACCAGCGAGATTTCAGGAAACTCAACACCACGTTAAGATCCCAAGGTGCCACTGGTGGCACAAAAGGGGGCTGAATATGCCTGCACTCCCTTTACAAACGTCTGAACTTCAGGAAGCGAAGCCAGTTCCTTTTGAAAGAAAATGGACAGGGCCGAAATCTGGACCTTTATGGACCCTAATTTTAAGCCCATAGTCACTCCTGACTGTAGGAAGTGCAGGAACCGGCCCAGCTGGAATACCTCTGTAGGGGCCTTCCTGGCCTCACACCAAGCAACATATTTTCGCCATATACGGTGATAATGTTGCGGTCACGTCCTTCCTAGCCTTTATCAGCGTAGGAATAACTTCATCTGGAATGCCTTTCTCCGCTAGGATCCGGCGTTCAAACGCCATGCCGTCAAACGCAGCCGCGGTAAGTCTTGGAACAGACAGGGCCCCTGTTGCAACAGATCCTGTCTGAGAGGCAGAGGCCATGGGTCCTCTGTGAGCATTTCTTGCAGTTCCGGGTACCAAGTCCTTCTTGGCCAATCCGGAACAATGAGTATTGTTCTCACTCCTCTTTTTCTTACGATTCTCAGCACCTTGGGTATGAGAGGAAGCGGAGGAAACACATAGACCGACTGGAACACCCACGGTGTTACTAGTGCGTCCACAGCTATCGCCTGAGGGTCTCTTGACCTGGCGCAATACCTTTGTAGCTTTTTGTTGAAGCGGGATGCCATCATGTCCACCTGTGGCAGTTCCCATCGATTTGTAATCTGTGTGAAGACTTCTTGATGAAGTCCCCACTCTCCCGGGTGGAGGTCGTGCCTGCTGAGGAAGTCTGCTTCCCAGTTGTCCACTCCCGGAATGAACACTGCTGACAGTGCTTGCACGCGATTCTCCACCAAACGAAGAATCCTGGTGGCTTCCGCCATCGCTACCCTGCTTCTTGTGCCGCCCTGGCGGTTTACATGAGCCACTGCGGTGATGTTGTCTGACTGAATCAGCACCGATTGGTTGCGAAGCAGAGGCTCCGCTTGACTCAGGGCGTTGTATATGGCCCTTAGTTCCAGGATATTGATGTGCAGACAAGCCTCCTGACTTGACCACTGCCCTTGGAAGTTTCTTCCCTGAGTGACTGCCCCCCATCCTCGGAGGCTTGCATCCGTGGTCACCAGGACCCAGTCCTGTATGCCAAACCTGCGGCCCTCGAGAAGGTGAGCACTCTGCAGCCACCACAGAAGAGACACCCTGGCCCTGGAAGATGCGATCCGGACCACTTGTCCAACAGATCCCACTGAAAGGTCCTCGCATGGAACCTGCCGAAGGGAATGGCTTCGTATGATGCCACCATCTTTCCCAGGACTCGCGTGCAGTGATGCACCGACACCTGTTTTGGTTTTAAGAGTTCTCTGACCAGAGTCACGAGCTCCTGAGCCTTCTCCGCCGGGAGGAACACCTTTTTCTGGTCCGTGTCCAGAATCATGCCCAGGAGGGGCAGACGAGTCGTAGGGATCAGCTGCGACTTTGGAATATTCAAAATCCAGCCGTGCTGTTGCAACACTTCCTGAGAGTGTGCTACGCTGATCAGCAACTGCTCTCTGGACCTCGCCTTTATGAGGAGATCGTCCAAGTATGGGATAACTGTGACACCCTGCTTTCGAAGGAGCACCATCATTTCCGCTATTACCTTGGTAAATATTCTCGGTGCCGTGGAGAGACCAAACGGCAACGTCTGGAATTGGTAATGACAGTCCTGTACCACAAATCTGAGGTACTCCTGATGAGGTGGATAAATGGGGACATGCAGGTAAGCATCCTTTATGTCCAGAGACACCATAAAATCCCCCTCTTCCAGGCTTGCAATGACCGCTCTGAGCGATTCCATCTTGAACTTGAACCTTTTCAGGTAAATGTTCAGGGATTTTAAATTCAATATGGGTGTGACCGAACCGTCCGGTTTCGGAACCACAAACATTGTGGAATAGTAACCCCTTCCCTGTTGAGGGAGGGGAACCTGTACCACCACCTGCTGGAGATATAATTTGTGAATTGCCGCTAACACTACTTCCCTTTCTATGGGGGAAGCAGGCAGGGCTGATTTTAGGTAACGGTGAGGGGGCATCACTTCGAATTCCAGCTTGTATCCCTGAGACACAATCTGTATAGCCCAGGGATCCACCTGTGAGCGAACCCACTGGTGGCTGAATTTTCGGAGACGCGCCCCCACCTCTCCCGGCTCCACCTGTGGAGCCCCAGCGTCATGCGGTGGATTTAGTGGAAGCCAGGGAGGACTTCTGTTCCTGGGAACTAGCTGTATGGTGCAGCTTCTTTCCTCTACCCCTGCCCCTGGCAAGAAAGGATGCACCTCTGACTTTCTTGCCTTTTTGTGATCGAAAGGACTGCATTTGGTAATACGGTGCTTTCTTAGGCTGTGAGGGAATATATGGCAAAAAATTTGACTTTCCAGCTGTAGCTGTGGAAACTAGGTCCGAGAGACCGTCCCCAAACAATTCCTCACCCTTGTAGGGTAAAACCTCCATGTGCTTTTTAGAGTCGGCATCGCCTGTCCATTGCCGAGTCCACAGGACCCTTCTGGCAGAAATCGACATTGCATTTATTCTAGAGCCCAGTAGGCAAATGTCCCTCTGGGCATCCCTCATATATAGGACAGCGTCTTTTATATGCCCCAGGGTCAGTAAAATAGTATCCTTGTCCAAGGTATCCAGTTCCTCAGACAGTGTATCTGTCCATGCTGCTACAGCACTACACATCCAGGCCGACGCAATTGCCGGCCGCAGTATGGTACCTGAATGTGTATAAACAGACTTCAGGATACCTTCCTGCTTCCTATCCGCAGGATCCTTTAGGGAGGCCGTATCCTGTGACGGCAGGGCCACCTTCTTAGATAAGCGTGTCAGAGCTTTGTCTACCCTAGGGGAGGATTCCCAGCGCATCCTGTCCGTTGGCGGGAAGGGGTACGCCATAAGTAACCTTTTGGAAATCAGCACTTTCCTATCAGGAGAATCCCAAGCTTTTTCACATAACTCATTTAACTCATGTGAAGGGGGAAAAGTCACCTCTTGCTTTTTCTCCCCAAACATATAAAACCCTCTTGTCGGGGACAGGGTTTACCTCTGATATGTGCAATACATCCTTTATAGCTACAATCATGTAGCGGATGGCTTTAGCCAATTTAGGCTGCAATTTTGCATCATCGCCATCGACACTGGAGTCAGAATCCGTGTCGATATCTGTGTCAACAATATGGGATAGTGGGCGCTTCTGAGACCCTGACGGCCTCTGCGCTGTAGGATCAGGCATGGGCTGAGACCCCGACTGTCCCAAGGCTTCAAGCTTTATCCAACCTTTTATGCAAGGAGTTTACATTATCATTTAACACCTTCCACATATCCATCCAATCAGGTGTCGGCGCCGTCGGCGGGGACACCTCATTCATCTGCACCTGCTCTGCCTCCACATAGCCCTCCTCGTCAAACATGTCGACACAAGCGTACCGACACACCACACACACACAGGGAATGCTCTATATGAGGACAGGACCCCCACAAGGCCTTTTGGAGAGACAGAGAGAGTATGCCAGCACACACCCCAGCGCTATATGACCCAGGAATCACACAGTAACTTAGTGTTTACCCAGTAGCTGCTGTATAAATGATTATTGCGCTAAATTTATGTGCCCCCCTCTCTTTTTACCATCTTTCTACCGTGAGTCTGCAGGGGAGAGCCTGGGGAGCTTCCTCTCAGCGGAGCTGTGGAGAGAAAATGGTGCTGGTGAGTGCTGAGGAAGAAGCCTCGCCCCATCAGCGGCGGGCTTCTGTCCCGCGATTTGGTGTAAAAAATGGCAGGGGCTCATGCATATATACAGTGCCCAGCTGTATATATGCTGCTTTTGCCAGGAGGTACTTAATTGCTGCCCAGGGCGCCCCCCCCTGCGCCCTGCACCCTACAGTGACCGGAGTGTGTGGGTTAGTGTGGGCGCAATGGCGCACAGCTGCAGTACTGTGTGCTACCTCATGTGAAGACAGGAGTCTTCTGCCGACGATTTTGACGTCTTCTTGCTTCATCCGCCGGCTTCTGTCTTCTGGCTCTGCTAGGGGGACGGCGGCGCGGCTCCGGGAACGGACGACCAAGGTTAAGTTCCTGTGTTCGAACCCTCTGGAGCTAATGGTGTCCAGTAGCCTAAGAAGCGCAACCTAGCCGCAGTTAGTAGGTTTGCTTCTCTCCCCTCAGTCCCACGTAGCAGAGAGTCTGTTGCCAGCAGAAGCTCTCTGAAAATAAAAAAACGTAACTAAAATACTTTCTTAATAGCAAGCTCAGGAGAGCTCACTAAAATGCACCCAGCTCCTTCCGGGCACAGATTCTAACTGAGGTCTGGAGGAGGGGCATAGAGGGAGGAGCCAGTGCACACCAGTAGTACTAATTCTAGGACGTTAGAGAAAATAATATTTTACTCACCGGTAAATCTATTTCTCGTAGTCCGTAGTGGATGCTGGGGACTCCGTAAGGACCATGGGGAATAGACGGGCTCCGCAGGACACTGGGCACACTAAGAAAGAATTAGTACTACTGGTGTGCACTGGCTCCTCCCTCTATGCCCCTCCTCCAGACATCAGTTAAGGAAACTGTGCCCAGAAGAGCTGACATTACAAGGAAAGGATTTTGGAATCCAGGGTAAGACTCATACCAGCCACACCAATCACACCGTATAAACTTGTGATAACATACCCAGTCAACAGTATGAACAACAACAGAGCATCAGACAAACCTGATGCAACTATAACATAACCCTTATTTAAGCAATAACTATATACAATTATTGCAGAAGAAGTCCGCACTTGGGACGGGCGCCCAGCATCCACTACGGACTACGAGAAATAGATTTACCGGTGAGTAAAATCTTATTTTCTCTAACGTCCTAGTGGATGCTGGGGACTCCGTAAGGACCATGGGGATTATACCAAAGCTCCCAAACGGGCGGGAGAGTGCGGATGACTCTGCAGCACCGAATGAGCAAACACAAGGTCCTCCTCAGCCAGGGTATCAAACTTGTAGAACTTTGCAAAAGTGTTTGAACCCGACCAAGTAGCTGCTCGGCAAAGCTGTAATACCGAGACCCCTCGGGCAGCCGCCCAAGAAGAGCCCACCTTCCTTGTGGAATGGGCTTTTACTGATTTTGGAGGCAGCAAGCCAGCCGCAGAATGAGCCTGCTGAATCGTGTTACAGATCCAGCGAGCAATAGTTTGCTTTGAAGCAGGAGCACCCAGCTTGTTGGATGCATACAGGATATACAGCGAGTCAGGCTTCCTGACTCCAGCCGATCTGGCTACATAAATCTTCAAAGCCCTGACTACATCTAGTAACTTGGAATCCTCCAAGTCACGAGTAGCCGCAGGCACCACAATAGGTTGGTTCACATGAAAAGATGGCACCACCTTTGGCAGAAATTGCGGACGAGTCCGTAATTCTGCCCTGTCCATATGGAAAACCAGATAGGGGCTTTTACATGACAAAACCGCCAATTTTTGACCACTTTCCACGTGAGACATTTTAACTCCACGGTCTTAAGCGGCTCAAACCAGTGAGATTTCAGGAAACTCAACACCACGTTAAGATCCCAAGGTGCCACTGGTGGCACAAAAAAGGGGCTGAATATGCAGCACTCCCTTTACAAACGTCTGAACTTCAGGTAGAGAAGCTAGTTTTTGTATGAAAGAAAATGGATCGGGCCGAAATCTTGACCCTAATGGACCTTAATTCTAGGCCCAAAGTCACTCCCGACTGTAGGAAGTGAAGGAAACGGCCCAGCTGGACTTCCTCAGTAGAGGCATTCCTGGCCTCACACCCAGCAACATATTTTCGCCGTATATGGTGATAATGTTTAGCCGTCACGTCCTTCCTAGCCCTCATCAGCGTAGGAATAACCTCATCCGGAATCCCTCTTTTCTACTAGGATCCGGCGTCCAACCGCCATGCCGTCAAACGCAGCTGCGGTAAGTCTTGGAACATACAAGGTCCCTGCTGCAACAGATCCTGCCCTAGAGGCAGAGGTTATGGGTCCTCTGTGAGCATTTCTTGCAGCTCTGGATACCAAGTCCTTCTTGGCCAAACCGGAACAATGAGTATTGTTCTCACTCCTCTTTTCCTCATGATTCTCAGCACCTTGGGTAAGAGAGGAAAAGGAGGAAACACATAAACCGACTGGAACATCCACGGTGTCACCAGTGCGTCTACAGCTATCGCCTGAGAGTCTCTTGACCTGGCGCAATACCTCTGTAGCTTTTTGTTAAGGTGGGAAGCCATCGTGTCCACCTGTGGCAGTTCCCACCGACCTACAAGCTGTGCGAAGACTTCTTGATGAAGTCCCCACTCTCCCGGGTGGAGGTCGTGCCTGCTGAGGAAGTCTGCTTCCCAGCTGTCCACTCCCGGAATGAACACTGCTGACAGTGCGCTTACGTGATTCTCCGCCCAGCAAAGAATTCTGGTGGCTTCTACCATCGCCACCCTGCTCCCTGTGCCGCCTAGGCAGTTTACATGAGCCACTGCGGTGATATTGTCTGACTGAATCAGAACCGGTTGGTCGCGAAGCAGGATCTCCGCTTGACTTAGGGCGTTGTATATGGCCCTTAGATCCAGGATATTGATGTGAAGGCAAGTTCCCTGCCTTGACCACAGCCCTTGGAAATTTCTTCCCTGTGTGACTGCCCCCCACCCTCGGAGGCTTGCATCCGTGGTCACCAGGACCCAGTCCTGAATATCGAATCTGCGACCTTCGAGAAGGTGAGCACTCTGCAGCCACCACAGGAGAGACACCCTGGCTCTGTGGGATAGGGTGATTAACCGATGCATCTGAAGATGTGATCCGGACCACTTGTCCAGTAAGTCCCATTGGAAGGTCCTCGTATGGAACCTGCCGAAGGGAATGGCCTCGTATGATGCCACCCTCCTTCCCAGGACTCGAGTGCAGTAATGCACTGACACCTGTTTTGGTTTTAATAGATTCCTGACCAGTGTCACGAGCTCCTGAGCTCTCTCTATCGGGAGATAAACCCTTTTCTGGTCTGTGTCTAGGATCATGCCTAGGAGAGGCAGATGAGCTGTAAGAACCAACTGCGACTTTGGAATATATAGAATCCAGCCATGTTGCCGTTACACTTCCAGAGAAAGTGATACGCTGTTCAGCAACTGCTCTCTTGATCTCGCTTTTATGAGGAGATCGTCCAAGTACGTGATAATAGTGACACCTTGCTTCCGCAGGAGCACCATCATTTCCGCCATTACGTTGGTGAATATTCTCGGTGCCGTGGAGAGACCAAACGGCAACGTCTGAAATTGGTAATGACAATCCCGTACCGCAATTCTGAGGTACGCCTGATGAGGTGGATAAATGGGGACATGAAGCTATGCATCCTTTATGTCCCGAGTCACCATAAAATCTCCCCCTTTCAGGCTTGCAATAACCGCTCTTAGCGATTCCATCTTGAACTTGAACCTTTTCAGGTATATAATCAGGGATTTTAAATTCAATATGGGTCCGACCGAACCGTCTGGTTTCGGGACAACAACATGGTCGAATAATAACCCCCTCCTAGTTTAAGGAAGGGAACCTTGACCACCACAATTTGTGAATTGCAGTTAACACTGTTTCCCTCTCGTGGGGGGAAGCCGGCAGGGCCGTCGGTGAGGGGGCATCTTCTCAAAGTCCAGCTTGTATCCCTGAGACACAGTATCTATTGCCCAGGGATCTAACAGGGAGTGAACCCACTTGTGGCTGAACTTACGAAGGCGTGCCCCCACCGGGCCTAGCTCCGCCTGTGGAGCCCCAGCGACATGCGGTGGATCTTTGTAGAGGCAGGGGAGGACTTCTGTTCCTGGGAACTAGCTGTGTTGTGCAGCTTCTTTCCTCTGCCCCCGCCTCTGGCAAGAAAGGACGCACCTCGGACTTTCTTGTTTCTTTATGCGAAAGGCTGCATTTGATAATGTCGTGCTTTCCTAGGCTGTGCAGGAATATAAGGCAACATATCAGAATTACCAGCTATAGCTGTGGAAACCAGGTCCGAGAACCCTTCTCCACACAATCCTCAGCCTTCCATATGCCACTTAAGTTGGCATCATCTGTCCATTGCACATTCTAAAGGACACGTCAAGCAGAAATCGACATAGCTTTGACTCTAGGACCCAGTATACTCATGTCTCTTTGGGCATGTGTTATATATATCTCTTAAGACAGCATCTTTAATATATATATATATATATATATATATATACACACATATACACACACACACACATATATATATACACATTATATATATATATATATATATATATCTCTATATGCATACTAGGGTCTCAATCTCTGCTGATAAGGTACCTGTCCACGCTGCCACAGCGCTTTAAACCCATGCCGACACAATCGCCGGTCTGAGTAGTGTACTAGAATGTGCACGCTATCTGCAGGATCCCTGAGAATAGCTAGTGCTACCTTCTGTGCAAACGTGACACCCTAGGGGAAGATTCCCATCACATCCTGGCCCTAGTGGGGAAAGGATACTGCTTGAGAATTATTTGTGGGAAGCTGCAGTCTCTTGTCTGGAGATTCCGGCTCTTTTTCCTCATGAGAGGAGGGAAATTTACCTCAGCTTTCTTCCCCTTAACATGTGTACCCTTGTGTCAGGGACAAATGAGTCATCAGTGATATACAAATCATCTTTCATTACAATAATCATATATTGAATACCTTTCAGCCATTTTGTCTGTAACTTTGCATTATCGTAGTCGACACTGGAGTCAAACTCTGTGTCGATATCAGTGTTTATTATTTTGAATAGTGAGCATTGTGAGACTCTGAAGGTCTCTGTGACATAGGGACAGACATGGGTAGATTTCCTGTCTGTTCTCTAATCTTTTGTGCAATAAATTCACCTCAGCACTTACACATATCCAAACAGGTGTCGGCGTTGTCGACGGAGACACCCTCTCACACACACATTTGCTCTCTCTCCTCCTTAGGGGAGCCTTTTACCTCAGACATGTCGACACACACGTACCGACACACCACACACACAGGGGATGCTCTATTTGAAGACCGTTCCCCCACAAGGCCCTTTGGAGAGACAGATAGAGAGTATGCCAGCACACACCCCAGCGCTATATGACCCAGGAACCACACAGTAACTTAGTGTTAACCCAGTAGCTGCTGTATATATTGTTTTTACGCCAAATTTATGTGCCCCCCCTCTCTTTTTACCCTCTTCTACCGTGTAACTGCAGGGGAGAGCCTGGGGAGCTTCCTCTCAGCGGAGAGAAAATGGCACTGGTGAGTGCTGAGGAAGAAGGCCCCGCCCCCTCAGCGGCGGGCTTCTCCCGAGATTTTGTGTAAAATTAATGGCGGGGGCTCATGCATATAACAGTGTCCAACTGTATATATGCTGCTTTTTGCCAGGAGGTAATCAATTGCTGCCCAGGGCGCCCCCCCCTGCGCCCTGCACCCTACAGTGACCGGAGTGTGTGTGTTAGTGTGGGTGCAATGGCGCACAGCTGCAGTGCTGTGCGCTACCTCATATGAAGACAGGAGTCTTCTGCCGCCGATTTTGACGTCTTCTTGCTTCAACCCGCCGGCTTCTGACTTCTGGCTCTGCGAGGGGGACGGCGGCGCGGCTCCGGGAACGGACGACAAGGTCAGGTCCTGTGTTCGATCCCTCTGGAGCTAATGGTGTCCAGTAGCCTAAGAAGCGCAACCTAGCCGCAGTTAGTAGGTTTGCTTCTCTCCCCTCAGTCCCACGTAGCAGAGAGTCTGTTGCCAGCAGAAGCTCTCTGAAAATAAAAAACCTAACTAAAATACTTTCTTATTAGCAAGCTCAGGAGAGCTCACTAAAATGCACCCAGCTCTGTCCGGGCACAGATTCTTACTGAGGTCTGGAGGAGGGGCATAGAGGGAGGAGCCAGTGCACACCAGTAGTACTAAATCTTTCTTGGAGTGCCCAGTCTCCTGCGGAGCCCGTCTTTTCCCCATGGCCCTTACGGAGTCCCCAGCATCCACTAGGACGTTAGAGAAAAATAAATAAATCAGAATGAACAAAATCATTGCCATAAAAAAAGTAAAGTAAAAGGTTGGGTGGTTACATTTAAGCCTTTGACATCAACAGTTGAAAACAAGAAAGGCAAACAAATCTAATAAATGCATAAGCTTTCATAAAATTGGCTTTATTCTCCATAGATCAGCGGTCCTCAAGGCACCACAACTGTCCAGATTTTAGGGATATCCCTGCTTGTGCACATGCGGTATAATCAAACCGACTGAGGTACTAATTAAGTCACCTGTGCCTAAGAATGGATAGCCTTAAAACCTAGACTGTTTGGGTGTCTTGAGAACAGCATTTGGGAACCACTGCCCTAGATTATTCATAGCTGTTCTATTGTTCATTTTGTTACAGATTTTGTAAAATAAAGGATTTATCAATTGACACCATTGTACTCCGCCTTAGCTTCATCACTCGAGATGTCCCCATTTCATAAGCCAATCTTATCAGACAGCTGTTTGTTTCAGATGTGTACTGATTTTGTGTGAAGTAGTAGTCCACACATGGGATAATGAGGGTCATTCAGAGTTGATCGCTAGCTGCATTCGTTCGCTGTGCAGCGATGAGGCAAAAAAAGGCAGTTCTGTGCATGCGGCGCACTGCACACGCGCGGCGTACAATTGCAACGAACTATGTAGTTTCACACAAGGTCTAGCGAAGCTTTTCAGTCGCACTGCTGGCCGCAGAGTGATTGACAGGAAGAGGGCATTTCTGGGTGTCAACTGACCGTTTTCAAGGAGGGTTTGCAAAAACGCAGGCGTGCCAAGAAAAACGCAGGCGTGGCTGGGCGAACGCAAAGCGTGTTCGTGACGTCAAAAAACAGGAACTCAACAGTCTGAAGTGATCGCAAGCGCTGAGTAGGTATTGAGCTACTCTAAAACTGCACAAAAAAAGTTTGCCGCCACTCTGTGATCCTTTCGTTCGCACTTCTGATAAGCTAAAATACACTCCCAGTGGGAGGCGGCATAGCATTTGCACGGCTGCTAAAAACTGCTAGCAAGCGAACAACTCGGGATGACCACCAATGTCATTGAGGAAAAGGTTATGTATGTCTGACCAGTCTTGACTTTGACCCAATTAATGTCATTTTGTGAGGATGTCATTGGAGGCATGTGGGTATCCACAGTTAGGAAAAGCTCAGGAGTAGTGACATGAAACTTCTGTAAAGCTCATGCTGGGAGAGAGTGGAGCAAAAATAAGAATTTACTTACCGATAATTCTATTTCTCGTAGTCCGTAGTGGATGCTGGGAACTCCGTAAGGACCATGGGGGGGGGGTTAGCGGCTCCGCAGGAGACTGGGCACAAAAGTAAAAGCTTTAGGACTACCTGGTGTGCACTGGCTCCTCCCCCTATGACCCTCCTCCAAGCCTCAGTTAGGATACTGTGCCCGGACGAGCGTACACAATAAGGAAGGATTTTGAATCCCGGGTAAGACTCATACCAGCCACACCAATCACACCGTACAACCTGTGATCTGAACCCAGTTAACAGTATGATAACAGAGGAGCCTCTAGAAAAGATGGCTCACTACAACAATAACCCGATTTAGTTAACAATAACTATGTACAAGTATTGCAGACAATCCGCACTTGGGATGGGCGCCCAGCATCCACTACGGACTACGAGAAATAGAATTATCGGTAAGTAAATTCTTATTTTCTCTGACGTCCTAGTGGATGCTGGGAACTCCGTAAGGACCATGGGGATTATACCAAAGCTCCCAAACGGGCGGGAGAGTGCGGATGACTCTGCAGCACCGAATGAGAGAACTCCAGGTCCTCCTCAGCCAGGGTATCAAATTTGTAGAATTTAGCAAACGTGTTTGCCCCTGACCAAGTAGCTGCTCGGCAAAGTTGTAAAGCCGAGACCCCTCGGGCAGCCGCCCAAGATGAGCCCACTTTCCGTGTGGAATGGGCTTTTACAGATTCTGGCTGTGGCAGGCCTGCCACAGAATGTGCAAGCTGAATTGTACTACAAATCCAACGAGCAATAGTCTGCTTAGAAGCAGGAGCACCCAGCTTGTTGGGTGCATACAATATAAACAGCGAGTCAGATTTCCCGACTCCAGCCGTCCTGGAAACATATATTTTCAGGGCCCTGACTACATCCAGTAACTTGGAATCCTCCAAGTCCCCAGTAGCCGCAGGCACCACAACAGGTTGGTTTAGGTGAAAAGCTGAAACCACCTTAGGGAGAAATTGAGGGCGAGTCCTCAATTCCGCCCTATCCGAATGAAAAATCAGGTAAGGGCTTTTATAGGATAAAGCCGCCAATTCTGATACGCGCCTGGCTGAAGCCAGGGCCAACAGCATTACCACTTTCCATGTGAGATATTTTAAATCCACTGTGGCAAGTGGTTCGAACCAATGTGATTTTAGGAATCCCAAAACCACATTGAGATCCCAGGGTGCCACTGGAGGCACAAAGGGAGGCTGTATATGCAGTACCCCCTTTACAAAAGTCTGGACATCAGGAACTGAAGCCAATTCTTTCTGGAAGAAAATCGACAAGGCCGAAATTTGAACCTTAATGGATCCTAATTTTAGGCCCATGGACAATCCTGTTTGCAGGAAATGACCTAGTTGAAATTCCTCTGTCGGGGCCTTCCTGGCCTCGCACCACGCAACATATTTCCTCCAAATACGGTGATAATGTTGTGCAGTTACATCCTTCCTGGCTTTGATCAGGGTAGGGATGACTTCATCTGGAATGCCTTTTTCCTCCAGGATCCGGCGTTCAACCGCCATGCCGTCAAACGCAGCCGCGGTAAGTCTTGGAACAGACAGGGTCCCTGCTGGAGCAGGTCCCTTCTTAGAGGTAGAGGCCACGGATCCTCCGTGAGCATCTCTTGAAGTTCCGGGTACCAAGTCCTTCTTGGCCAATCCGGAGCCACGAGTATAGCTCTTACTCCTCTCCGTCTTATAATCCTCAGTACCTTTGGTATGAGAGGCAGAGGAGGGAACACATACACTGACTGGTACACCCACGGTGTTACCAGAGCGTCCACCGCTATTGCCTGAGGGTCCCTTGACCTGGCGCAATACCTGTCTAGTTTTTTGTTGAGGCGGGACGCCATCATGTCCACCTTTGGTTTTTCCCAACGGTTTACAATCACTTGGAAGACTTCTGGATGAAGTCCCCACTCTCCCGGGTGGAGATCGTGTCTGCTGAGAAAATCTGCTTCCCAGTTGTCCACTCCGGGAATGAACACTGCTGACAGTGCTATCACATGATTTTCTGCCCACCGAAGAATCCTTGCAGCTTCTGCCATCGCTCTCCTGCTTCTTGTGCCGCCCTGTCTGTTTACGTGGGCGACTGCCGAGATGTTGTCCGACTGGATCAACACCGGCTGACCCTGAAGCAGAGGCCTTGCTTGACTTAGGGCATTGTAAATGGCCCTTAGTTCCAGGATATTTATGTGAAATGACGTTTCCATGCTTGACCACAAGCCCTGGAAATTTCTTCCCTGTGTGACTGCTCCCCAGCCTCTCAGGCTGGCATCCGTGGTCACCAGGACCCAGTCCTGAATGCCGAATCTGCGGCCCTCTAGAAGATGAGCACTCTGCAACCACCACAGGAGAGACACCCTTGTCCTTGGAGACAGGGTTATCCGCTGATGCATCTGAAGATGCGATCCGGACCATTTGTCCAGCAGATCCCACTGAAAAGTTCTTGCGTGGAATCTGCCGAATGGAATCGCTTCGTAAGAAGCCACCATTTTTCCCAGGACCCTTGTGCATTGATGCACTGACACTTGGCCTGGTTTTAGGAGGTTCCTGACTAGCTCGGATAACTCCCTGGCTTTCTCCTCCGGGAGAAACACCTTTTTCTGGACTGTGTCCAGAATCATCCCTAGGAACAGCAGACGTGTCGTCGGAATCAGCTGCGATTTTGGAATATTTAGAATCCACCCGTGCTGTTGTAGTACTACTTGAGATAGTGCTACTCCGACCTCTAACTGTTCCCTGGACCTTGCGCTTATCAGGAGATCGTCCAAGTAAGGGATAATTAAGACGCCTTTTCTTCGAAGAAGAATCATCATTTCAGCCATTACCTTGGTAAAGACCCGGGGTGCCGTGGACAATCCAAACGGCAGCGTCTGAAACTGATAGTGACAGTTCTGTACCACAAACCTGAGGTACCCTTGGTGAGAAGGGCAAATTGGGACATGGAGGTAAGCATCCTTGATGTCCAGAGACACCATATAGTCCCCTTCTTCCAGGTTCGCTATCACTGCTCTGAGTGACTCCATCTTGAATTTGAACCTTTGTATGTAAGTGTTCAAGGATTTCAGATTTAAAATAGGTCTCACCGAGCCGTCTGGCTTCGGTACCACAAACAGCGTGGAATAATACCCCTTTCCCTGTTGTAGGAGGGGTACCTTGATTATCACCTGCTGGGAATACAGCTTGTGAATGGCTTCCAATACCGCCTCCCTGTCGGAGGGAGACGTTGGTAAAGCAGACTTCAGGAACCGGCGAGGGGGAGACGTCTCGAATTTCAATTTGTACCCCTGAGATACTACCTGCAGGATCCAGGGGTCCACTTGCGAGTGAGCCCACTGCGCGCTGAAATTCTTGAGACGGCCCCCCACCGTACCTGAGTCCGCTTGTAAGGCCCCAGCGTCATGCTGAGGACTTGGCAGAAGCGGAGGAGGGCTTCTGTTCCTGGGAAGAGGCTGCCTGCTGCAGTCTTTTTCCCCTTCCTCTGCCCCGGGGCAGAAATGAGTGGCCTTTTGCCCGCTTGCCCTTATGGGGACGAAAGGACTGAGCCTGAAAAGACGGTGTCTTTTTCTGCTGAGAGGTGACCTGGGGTAAAAAGGTGGATTTCCCAGCCGTTGCCGTGGCCACCAGGTCCGATAGACCGACCCCAAATAACTCCTCCCCTTTATACGGCAATACTTCCATATGCCGTTTGGAATCCGCATCACCTGACCACTGTCGCGTCCATAACCCTCTTCTGGCAGAAATGGACAGCGCACTTACTCTTGATGCCAGAGTGCAAATATCCCTCTGTGCATCTCGCATATATAGAAATGCATCCTTTAAATGCTCTATATAGTCAATAATATACTGTCCCTGTCCAGGGTATCAATATTTTCAGTCAGGGAATCAGACCAAGCCACCCCCGCACTGCACATCCAGGCTGAGGCGATTGCTGGTCGCAGTATAACACCAGTATGTGTGTATATACTTTTTAGGATATTTTCCAGCTTCCTATCAGCTGGCTCCTTGAGGGCGGCCGTATCAGGAGACGGTAACGCCACTTGTTTTGATAAGCGTGTGAGCGCCTTATCTACCCTAGGGGGTGTTTCCCAACGCGCCCTAACCTCTGGCGGGAAAGGGTATAATGCCAATAATTTTTTAGAAATTAGCAGTTTTTTATCGGGGGAAACCCACGCTTCATCACACACCTCATTTAATTCATCTGATTCAGGAAAAACTACGGGTAGTTTTTTCACACCCCACATAATACCCTTTTTTGTGGTACTTGTAGTATCAGAAATGTTCAAAACCTCCTTCATTGCCGTGATCATGTAACGTGTGGCCCTACTGGAAATCACGTTTGTTTCCTCACCGTCGACACTGGAGTCAGTGTCCGTGTCTGGGTCTGTGTCGACCATCTGAGGTAACGGGCGCTTTAGAGCCCCTGACGGTGTTTGAGACGCCTGGACAGGTACTAACTGATTTGCCGGCTGTCTCATGTCGTCAACAGTCTTTTGTAAAGTGCTGACGCTATCACGTAATTCCTTCCATAAGACCATCCAGTAAGGTGTCGACTCCCTAGGGGGTGACATCACTAGTACAGGCAATTGCTCCGCCTCCATACCATTTTCCTCCTCATACATGTCGACACAAACGTACCGACACACAACACACACACAAGGAATGCTCTGATAGAGGACAGGACCCCACTAGCCCTTTGGGGAGACAGAGGGAGAGTTTGCCAGCACACACCAGAGCGCTATATATATATATAGGGATAACCTTATATAAAAGTGTTTTTCCCTTATATAGCTGCTGTATTGATTAATCTGCCAAATTAGTGCCCCCCTCTCTTGTTTTACCCTGTTTCTGTAGTGCAGGACTGCAGGGGAGAGTCAGGGAGACGTCCTTCCAGCGGAGCTGTGAGGGAAAATGGCGCTTGTGTGCTGAGGAGATAGGCTCCGCCCCCTTCTCGGCGGCCTTTCTCCCGCTTTTTTTAAGGAAAACTGGCAGGGGTTAAATGCATCCATATAGCCCAGGAGCTATATGTGATGTATTTTTCGCCATCTAAGGTGTTTTTATTGCGTCTCAGGGCGCCCCCCCCCAGCGCCCTGCACCCTCAGTGACCGGAGTGTGAAGTGTGCTGAGAGCAATGGCGCACAGCTGCGGTGCTGTGCGCTACCTTATTGAAGACAGGACGTCTTCTGCCGCCGATTTCCCGGACCTCTTCTGTCTTCTGGCTCTGTAAGGGGGCCGGCGGCGCGGCTCTGGGACCCATCCATGGCTGGGCCTGTGATCGGTCCCTCTGGAGCTAATGTCCAGTAGCCTAAGAAGCCCAATCCACTCTGCACGCAGGTGAGTTCGCTTCTTCTCCCCTTAGTCCCTCGGTGCAGTGAACCTGTTGCCAGCAGGACTCACTGAAAATAAAAAACCTATACTTAAACTTTTTCACTAAGCAGCTCAGGAGAGCCACCTAGTGTGCACCCTTCTCGTTCGGGCACAAAAATCTAACTAACTGAGGCTTGGAGGAGGGTCATAGGGGGAGGAGCCAGTGCACACCAGGTAGTCCTAAAGCTTTTACTTTTGTGCCCAGTCTCCTGAGCCGCTAACCCCCCCCCCCCCCCCCCCATGGTCCTTATGGAGTTCCCAGCATCCACTAGGACGTCAGAGAAACAAATATGAAAGTAAGTTCATACATACAAGTGTCTAATAGATATGTGGTAATTTTAGGCATGACGCAAAAGTAGTACTTAAACTGTCTTACCGTAATGCTCTCATCCCAAAATACACAAACAGTTCTTTTCCCAAGGTCTCCACCCCAGTGAAGGTACTTGAAAGCAAATACTGTAAAATGTGGTTACTTGTGGCTGTAGGAACATTTGTAGATGGTTTCTATAAATGTAATATGGGGAGGTAAAGGAAAGAAAGCATGGTATTAAAAACCAAAACACAAGCTTAGCAATATTCTTTTTCTTAAAAGTTCAACAATGGGTATTAAACGCATCACAATGTTAGCTACAGAGAAAGCTTTAAGAAAAGAGAAAAAAAATCTTTTAAAAAAATAAGATTTTAAACCTACCGGTAAATCTTTTTCTCGTAGTCCGTAGAGAATGCTGGGGACTCCGTAAGGACCATGGGGATAGACGGGCTCCGCAGGAGACATGGGCACTTTAAGAAAGACTTTAGTTCCTGGTGTGCACTGGCTCCTCCCTCTATGCCCCTCCTCTAGACCTCAGTTAGAGAAACTGTGCCCAGAGGAGACGGACAGTACGAGGAAAGGATTTTTGTTAATCCAAGGGCAAGATTCATACTAGCCACACCAATCACACCGTATAACTTCTGTATCAAGTAAACAGTTAACAGTATGAAAAAATAACGTAGCATCAGTCCAACCTGATGGAACTATAACATAACCCTTATGTAAGCAAAACTATATACAAGTCTCGCAGAAGTAGTCCGCACTTGGGACGGGCGCCCAGCATCTCCTAAGGACTACGAGAAAAAGATTTACCGGTAGGTTTAAAATCTTATTTTCTCTAACGTCCTAGAGGATGTTGGGGACTCCGTAAGGACCATGGGGATTATACCAAAGCTCCAAAACGGGCGGGAGAGTGCGGATGACTCTGCAGCACCGATTGAGCAAACAGGAGGTCCTCCTCAGCCAGGGTATCAAACTTATAGAACTTTGCAAAGGTGTTTGACCCCGACCAAGTAGCAGCTCGGCACAGCTGTAGTGCCGAGACCCCTCGGGCAGCCGTCCCAAGACGAGCCCACCTTCCTAGTGGAATGGGCCTTAACCGATTTCGGTAATGGCAATCCTGCCGTAGAATGTGCCTGCTGAATCGTGTTACAGATCCAGCGAGCAATAGTCTGCTTTGAAGCAGGGCCGCCAACCTTGTTGGCTGCATACAGGACAAACAGTGCTTCTGGCCACGTAAATTTTCAAAGCCCTGACCCCATCCAGGAACTCGGAATCCTCCTAGTCACGTGTAGCCACAGGCACGACAATAGGTTGGTTCATATGAAAGGATGAGACCACCTTAGGTAGGAATTGAGGACAGGTCCGCAATTCCGCTCTATTCATATGGAAAACCAGATAGGGGCTTTTATGTGATAAAGCCGCCAATTCCGAAACTCGCCTAGCCGAAGCCAAGGCTAACAACATGACCACCTTCCAAGTGAGATATTTCAACTCCACTGTTTTAAGTGGTTCAAACCAATGTGACTTAAGGAAACTTAACACCACGTTAAGGTCACAAGGCGCCACCAGAGGTACAAAAGGAGGCTGAATATGCAGTACTCCCTTCACAAAAGTCTGTACTTCAGGTAAAGAGGCCAATTCCTTTTGAAAGAAAATGGATAAGGCAGAAATCTGAACTTTAATGGAGCCTAATTTTAGGCCCAAATTCACTCCAGTTTGTAGGAAGTGAAGAAATCGGCCTAGATGGAATTCTTCCGTAGGAGTATTCCTGACCTCACACCAAGAAACATATTTACGCCATATTCGGTGATAATGTTTAGATGTCACGTCCTTCCTAGCCTTTATCAGCGTAGGAATGACCTCATCCGGAATTCCGTTTTCCGCTAGGATCCGGCGTTCAACCGCCATGCCGTCAAATGCCGCCGCGGTAAGTCTTGGAACAGACATGGCCCCTGTTGTAACAGGTCCTGTCGTAGAGGAAGAGGCCACGGATCTTCTGTGAGCATTTCCAGCAGATCCGGATACCAGGTCCTTCTTGGCCAATCTGGAACAATGAGATTTGTTCTCACTCCTCTTTTTCTTATTATTCTCAATACCTTGGGTATGAGAGGAAGAGGAGGAAACACATAAACCGACTGGAACACCCATGGTGTCACCAGGGCGTCTACTGCTACCACTGAGGATCTTTTGATCTGGCGCAATACCTCTGTAGCTTTTTGTTGAGACGGGATGCCATCATGTCTATCTGGGGCAGTCCCCACTGACTTGCAATCTGTGCGAAGACTTCCCTATGAAGTCCCCACTCCCCTGGATGCAGGTCGTGTCTGCTGAGGAAGTCTGCTTCCCAGTTGTCCACTCCCGGAATGAACACAGCTGACAGTGCGCTTACATGATTTTCCGCCCAGCAAAGAATCTTGGTGACTTCCGCCATTGCCACTCTGCTCCTTGTGCCGCCTTGGCGGTTTACATTAGCCACAGCGGTGATGTTGTCTGACTGGATCAGAACTGGTTGGTCGTGAAGTAAGTTCTCCGCCTGACGTAAGGCGTTGTACATGGCCCTCAGTTCCAGGATGTTGATGTGAAGACAAGTCTCTTGACTTGTCCAGAGTCCTTGGAAGTTTCTTCCCCTTGTGACTGCTCCCCACCCTCTGAGGCTCGCGTCCGTGGTCACCAGGATCCAATCCTGAATGCCGAACCTGCGTCCTTCCAAAAGGTGAGCACTCTGCAGCCACCACAGGAGAGATACCCTGGCCCTGGGGGACAGGGTGATCCGCTGATGAATTTGTAGATGTGATCCGGACCACTTGTCCAATAGGTCCCATTGGAAAGTCCTTGCATGGAACCTGCCGAAGGGAATGGCCTCGTATGTTGCCACCATTTTTCCCAGGACTTGAGTGCAATGATGCACAGACACTTGGATTGGCTTCAATAGGTTCTTAACTAGAATCATGAGTTCCTGAACCTTTTCTATCGGGAGAAAAACCTTTTTCTGGTCTGTGTCCAGAACCATGCCCAAGAAGCTCAGACGAGTCGTAGGAACCAGCTGCGACTTCGGGATATTGAGAATCCAGCCGTGTTGCTGTAACACCTTCACTGAAAGTGACACACTGTTCAGTAAATTCTCTCATGATCACGCTTCTATGAGGAGATCGTCCATGTACGGGATAATTGTGACACCCTGCTTGCGCAGGAGCACCATCATTTCCGCCATTACCTTTGTGAAAATCCTCGGGGCCGTGGAAAGCCCAAACGGCAACGTCCGAAATTGGTAATGACAATCCTGTACCGCAAATCTCAGGTACGCCTGATGAGGTGGATATATGGGAACATGAAGGTATGCATCCTTTATGTCCAGGGATACCATAAAATCCCCCCCTTCCAGGCTGGCGATGACCGCTCTGAGCGATTCCATTTTGAACTTGAACCGTTTTAAGTATAGGTTCAGGGATTTTAAATTCAATATGGGTCTGACCGAACCGTCCGGTTTCGGAACTACAAACAGGGTGGAGTAGTATCCCTTCCCTCTCTGAAGTAGGGGAACTTCGACCACCACTTGTTGAAGACACAATTTGTGAATAGCATTTAACACTCTCTCCCTTTCCAGGGGAGAAGTCGGTAGAGCAGATTTGAAAAACCGGCGAGGAGGCACCTCTTCGAATTCCAGCTTGTATCCCTGAGAAACAATTTCTATTGCCCAGGGATCCACCTGTGAGTGAACCCAGATGTGGCTGAAAAGTCGAAGACGTGCCCCCACTGGGGCGGACTCCCCCAGCGTCATGCGGTGGATTTTGCAGAGGCCAGTGAGGATTTCTGTTCCTGGGAACTAGCTGTGCTGTGCAGCTTTTTACCTCTGCCCTTACCTCTGGCAAGAAAGGACGATCCACGCACTCTTTTGCTTTTATTTGAACGAAAGGACTGCATTTGATAATGTGGCGCTTTCTTAGGTTGTGAGGGAACATAAGGCAAAAAATTCGATTTACCTGCCGTAGCTGTGGAGACCAGGGCCCTCATTCCGAGTTGTTCGCTCGGTATTTTTCATCGCATCGCAGTGAAAATCCGCTTAGTACGCATGCGCAATGTTCGCACTGCGACTGCGCCAAGTAACTTTACTATGAAGAAAGTATTTTTACTCACGGCTTTTTCTTCGCTCCGGCGATCGTAATGTGATTGACAGGAAATGGGTGTTACTGGGCGGATACACGGCGTTTCAGGGGCGTGTGGCTGAAAACGCTACCGTTTCCGGAAAAAACGCAGGAGTGGCCGGGGAAACGGTGGGAGTGCCTGGGCGAACGCTGGGTGTGTTTGTGACGTCAACCAGGAACGACAAGCACTGAAATGATCGCACAGGCAGAGTAAGTCTGGAGCTACTCTGAAACTGCTAACTCGTTTGTAATCGCAATATTGCGCGTACGTCGGTCGCAATTTTAAGAAGCTAAGATTCACTCCCAGTAGGCGGCGGCTTAGCGTGTGTAACTCTGCTACATTCGCCTTGCGAGCGAACAACTCGGAATGAGGGCCCAGGTCCGAGAGACCTTCCCCAAACAATTCCTCCCCCTTGTAAGGTAAAACCTCCATATGTCTTTTTGAGTCGGCATCACCTGTCCACTGCCGGGTCCAGAGGACTCGTCTAGCAGAGATTGACATAGCGTTTATTCTGGAACCCAGTAAACTAATGTCTTTTTGAGCACCCCTCATATATAAGACAGCATCCTTTATATGGCCTAGGGTCAATAAAATGGTATCCTTATCTAGGGTTTCAATCTCCGCCGATAAGGAATCTGTCCATGCTGCAACCGCGCTACAAACCCAGGCCGACGCAATTGCCGGTTTGAGTAATGTACCAGAATGTGTGTAAATGGATTTCAAGGTAATCTCCTGCTTGCGGTCTGCAGGATCCTTGAGGGTAGGCAGTATCTTGTGATGGCAGCGCTATCTTTTATGACAAGCGTGTCAACGCTTTGTCCACCTTAGGGGATGATTCCCACCATACCCTGTCCGTTGGCGGGAAAGTATACGCCATAAGAATCCTTTGGGGAATCTGCAGTTTTTTGTCTGGAGATTCCCAAGCTTTTTCACATAATTCATTCAACTCATCTGAGGAGGGAAAATTTACCTCAGGCTTTTTTCCCTCATACATGTGTACCCTCGTGTCAGGGACAGGGGGTTCCTCTGTGATATGCAACACTTCTTTTATTGCAATAATCATATATCGAATACATTTAGCCACTTTCGGCTGTAACTTTACATCATCGTAGTCGACACTGGAGTCCGAATCCGTGTCGGTATCAGTGTCTGCTATTTGGGATAGTGGGCGCTTCTGAGACCCTGAAGGTCCCGGCGACATAGAGACAGACACGGGTTCACTCCCTAACTGTTCCTTAGCCTCAGCTTTGTCTAATCTCTTGTGCAATAAGTTCACACTAGCACTTAAAACATTCCACATATCCCCCCAGTCAGGTGTCGGCACCGCCGACGGAGACCTCACATTCATACGCTCCCCCTCTTCTCTAGGTGAGCCTTCTACCTCAGACATGTCGACACACGCGTACCGACACACCACACCCACAGGGAACCTCTTATCTGAAGACAGTTTCCCCACCAGGCCCCTTTGAGAGACAGAGAGAGAGTATGCCAGCACACACCCCAGCGCTGTATGACCCAGGACAAAAACACAATAATATTATGTTTACCCAGATAGCGCTGTTTACATATACAATATGCACCAATTTTGTGCCACCCCTCCTCTTTAAAACCCAGGGGAGATTCCCGGGAGCTTCCTCTCAGCGGTGCTGTGGAGAAAAAATGGCGCTGTGAGAGATGAGGGAGAAGCCCCGCCCCCTCAGCGGCGGGCTTCTGTCCCGCAGAAAATCTCAAAATTTGGCGGGGGCTCTTATATATGTACAGTGCCCAGCTGTACATATACTTATTTTTGCCAAAAGAGGTCTATATGCTGCCCAGGGCGCACCCCCTGCGCCCTGCACCCTTACAGTGACTGCCATGTGTGAGGTGTATGGGAGCAATGGCGCACAGCTGCAGTGCCATGCGTTACCTCAGTGAAGATCATAAAGTCTTCTGCCACCTCTGAAGTCTTCTTTTCTTCTCATACTCACCCGGCTTCCATCTTCCGGCTCTGCGAGGGGGACGGCGGCGTGGCTCTGGGACGGACGGAGAGGGTGAGACCTGTGTACCAATCCCTCTGGAGCTAATGGTGTCCAGTAGCCTAAGAAGCAGAGCCTTGAAACTCACAGAAGTAGGTCTGCTTCTCTCCCCTCAGTCCCTCGACGCAGGGAGTCTGTTGCCAGCAGGCTCCCTGAAAATAAAAAACCCTAACAAATATACTTTCTGTCAGGAAGCTCAGGAGAGCTCCCTGAAGTGCACCCATCTCCTCTGGGCACAGTATCAAACTGAGGTCTAGAGGAGGGGCATAGAGGGAGGAGCCAGTGCACACCCAGACCTAAAGTCTTTCTTAAAGTGCCCATGTCTCCTGCGGAGCCCTTCTATCCCCATGGTCCTTACGGAGTCCCCAGCATCCTCTAGGACGTTAGAGAAATAATAATCTGTATCTGGTTTCTGAAAAAGACAATTTAGATCTCTACAAAGCTGTGCAGTAACATGTAACCTTATGCAAGAACATATGCAATATTGCCTAGAAATAACGTTTGAGAATAGTGCATTTGCTTGAATTAAAACTATGCACATCACTCATAATGCATTCTGTATCACACAAACTACCTTCATAAAATCCATATTGATATAGAAGTAGATTTTGTGGCCTTGCTTTCCTAATATTCATTGTTGGCTTGGATTTGCCCTAAAAATAAACCAACCTCAATGCCAGCACTTGCACCTTTACTCTTTTACTAATGTACATGCACTGAAAAGCTCCCCAATTAATAAATTAACATGGGTTCTGTTACCATCATGTCCCTTATATTCTATTATTCTACTGCCTATTCTACGTATTCCTAAATGCAAACTAAAGCAGATAAGAATTTTTTTTTTATATATATTATTGGGCATAATCAATTAAGTGCTAGATTTTGGCCACAAAAAAAAACAAAACAAAAAAAAGACAAAAACAAAACCTACGGTATTTAATAATAAAAAAAAAACACCTTTTTTTGGTGGGCAACATGATCCCACGATGGGGGGGGATCAGTCTACATGCAGCCATCTGCCGAGGGGGTGCATATATAGGGGTAGTATAGAGTAGTGCAGTGCGTTCAGGGTAAGGGGTAATGTAGTGTGTACTGTAGTGCAATGAGGGCAGAGAGCAGGTGCAGGGCTAATGTAATGTTGTGCAATAGGTGCAGGGCAAGTTGTAGTGTAGTGCGTGCAACAAGCGGGTGCAAAGTGAGCGGTAGTGTAGTGCAGTGTTAGGGGCAATGCAGTGTAGTATAGTATAGTGCAGTGTGTGCAGGAAGTGGGTGCAAGGTTAGTGTAGAGTAGTGCAGTGTTTGCGGGGAACGGTTGCAAGGTGGGCGGTAGTATAGTGTAGTGTGTGCGGGAGCGGGTACAGGTTAGGGGAAGTGTAGTGTGTGGGAAGGGGGTGCAGGGTGAGGTGTAATACCTGTGCCCGGATACTGGAGAAGATAGGACTTTGAGAAACGTAGGAGGAGGACAACGTTGCAGAAGGTGAGCAATTAAGATTATTGGAAACCTCCAAATGCTTAATTAGTCATTGGGGGTGGGGTTCCAAAGCAAGCCCTGACAATTTGTCCTTAACATATGGATTTTAGGAAAACTAGCCGTACCCCGCCCCCCCCACCAAATTTTTTTTATATATACCATGGGGTATATATTCCCCATGGTATTATATATACCATGGGGAATAGCGGCTCCGCAGGAGACTGGGCACAAAAGTAAAAAGCTTTAGGACTACCTGGTGTGCACTGGCTCCTCCCCCCATGACCCTCCTCCAAGCCTCAGTTAGGACACTGTGCCCGGACGAGCGTACACAATAAGGAAGGATTTTGAATCCCGGGTAAGACTCATACCAGCCACACCAATCACACCGTACAACTTGTGATTTGAACCCAGTTAACAGCATAACAGAGGAGCCTCTGAAAAGATGGCTCACAACAATAATAACCCGATTTTTGTAACAATAACTATGTACAAGTATTGCAGACAATCCGCACTTGGGATGGGCGCCCAGCATCCACTACGGACTATGAGAAATAGAATTATCGGTAAGTAAATTCTTATTTTCTCTAACGTCCTAGTGGATGCTGGGGACTCCGAAAGGACCATGGGGATTATACCAAAGCTCCCAAACGGGTGGGAGAGTGCGGATGACTCTGCAGCACCGAATGAGAGAACTCCAGGTCCTCCTCAGCCAGGGTATCAAATTTGTAGAATTTTGCAAACGTATTTGCCCCTGACCAAGTAGCTGCTCGGCAAAGTTGTAAAGCCGAGACCCCTCGGGCAGCCGCCCAAGATGAGCCCACTTTCCGTGTGGAATGGGCTTTTACAGATTTTGGCTGTGGCAGGCCTGCCACAGAATGTGCAAGCTGAATTGTACTACAAATCCAACGAGCAATCGTCTGCTTAGAAGCAGGAGCACCCAGCTTGTTGGGTGCATACAGGATAAACAGCGAGTCAGATTTTCTGACTCCAGCCGTCCTGGAAACATATATTTTCAGGGCCCTGACTACGTCCAGCAACTTGGAATCCTCCAAGTCCCTAGTAGCCGCAGGCACCACAATAGGCTGGTTTAAGTGAAATGCTGAAACCACCTTAGGGAGAAATTGAGGACGAGTCCTCAATTCTGCCCTGTCCGTATGAAAAATTAGGTAAGGGCTTTTATAGGATAAAGCCGCCAATTCTGATACACGCCTGGCTGAAGCCAGGGCTAACAGCATTACCACTTTCCATGTGAGATATTTTAAGTCCACAGTGGTGAGTGGTTCAAACCAATGTGATTTTAGGAATCCCAAAACTACATTGAGATCCCAAGGTGCCACTGGAGGCACAAAAGGAGGCTGTATATGCAGTACCCCCTTGACAAACGTCTGAACTTCAGGAACTGAAGCTAGTTCTTTTTGGAAGAATATTGACAGGGCCTAAATTTGAACCTTAATGGACCCTAATTTGAGGCCCATAGACAGTCCTGTTTGCAGGAAATGCAGGAATCGACCCAGTTGAAATTCCTCTGTAGGGGCCTTCCTGGCCTCACACCACGCAACATATTTACGCCAAATACGGTGATAATGTTGCACAGTTACATCCTTCCTGGCTTTGATCAGGGTAGGGATGACTTCATCTGGAATGCCTTTTTCCTTCAGGATCCGGCGTTCAACCGCCATGCAGTCAAACGCAGCCGCGGTAAGTCTTGGAACAGACATGGTCCCTGCTGGAGCAGGTCCTTTCTTAGAGGTAGAGGCCACGGGTCTTCAGTGAGCATCTCTTGAATTTCCGGGTACCAAGTCCTTCTTGGCCAATCCGGAGCCACGAGTATAGTCTTTACACCTCTCCTTCTTATGATTCTCAGTACCTTGGGTATGAGAGGCAGAGGAGGGAACACATATACTGACTGGTACACCCACGGTGTTACCAGAGCGTCCACAGCTATTGCCTGAGGGTCCCTTGACCTGGCGCAATATCTGTCCAGTTTTTTGTTGAGGCGGGACGCCATCATGTCCACCTTTGGTTTTTCCCAACGGTTCACAATCATGTGGAAGACTTCTGGGTGAAGTCCCCACTCCCCCGGGTGAAGATCGTGTCTGCTGAGGAAGTCTGCTTCCCAGTTGTCCACTCCCGGAATGAACACTGCTGACAGTGCTATCACATGATTTTCCGCCCAGCGAAGAATCCTTGCAACTTCCGTCATTGCCCTCCTGCTTCTTGTGCCGCCCTGTCTGTTTACGTGGGCGACTGCCGTGATGTTGTCCGACTGGATCAACACCGGCTGACCCTGAAGCAGAGGCCTTGCCTGACTTAGGGCATTGTAAATGGCCCTTAGTTCCAGGATATTTATGTGAAGTGACGTTTCCATGCTTGACCACAAGCCCTGGAAAAAAATTTTCTCCCTGTGTGACTGCTCCCCAGCCTCTCAGGCTGGCATCCGTGGTCACCAGGACCCAATCCTGAATGCCGAATCTGCGGCCCTCTAGGAGATGAGCACTCTGTAACCACCACAGGAGAGACACCCTTGTCCTTGGAGACAGGGTTATCCGCTGATGCATCTGAAGATGCGATCCGGACCATTTGTCCAGCAGATCCCACTGAAAAGTTCTTGCGTGGAATCTGCCGAATGGAATCGCTTCGTAAGAAGCCACCATCTTTCCCAGGACCCTTGTGCATTGATGCACTGACACTTGGCCTGGTCTTAGGAGGTTCCTGACTAGGTCGGATAACTCCCTGGCTTTCTCCTCCGGGAGAAACACCTTTTTCTGTACTGTGTCCAGAATCATCCCTAGGAACAGCAGACGTGTCGTCGGAATCAGCTGCGATTTTGAGATAGTGCTACTCCGACCTCTAACTGTTCTCTGGACCTTGCACTTATCAGGAGATCGTCCAAGTAAGGGATAATTAAGACGCCTTTTCTTCGAAGAAGAATCATCATTTCGGCCATTACCTTGGTAAAGACCCGGGGTGCCGTGGACAATCCAAACGGCAGCGTCTGAAACTGATAGTGACAGTTCTGTACCACAAACCTGAGGTACCCTTGGTGAGAAGGGCAAATTGGGACATGGAGGTAAGCATCCTTGATGTCCAGAGACACCATATAGTTCCCTTCTTCCAGGTTCGCTATCACTGCTCTGAGTGACTCCATCTTGAACTTGAACCTTTTTATGTAAGTGTTCAAGGATTTCAGATTTAAAATGGGTCTCACCGAGCCGTCCGGCTTCGGTACCACAAACAGCGTGGAATAATACCCCTTTCCCTGTTGTAGGAGGGGTACCTTGATTATCACCTGCTGGGAATACAGCTTGTGAATGGCTTCCAATACCGCCTCCCTGTCGGGGGGAGACGTTGGTAAAGCAGACTTCAGGAACCGGCGAGGGGGAGACGTCTCGAATTCCAATTTGTACCCTTGAGATACTACCTGCAGGATCCAGGGGTCCACTTGCGAGTGAGCCCACTGCGCGCTGAAATTCTTGAGACGGGCCCCCACCGTGCCTGAGTCCGCTTGTAAGGCCCCAGCGTCATGCTGAGGACTTGGCAGAAGCGGGGGAGGGCTTCTGTTCGTGGGAAGAGGCTGTCTGCTGCAGTCTTTTTCCCCTTCCTCTGCCCCGGGGCAGATATGAGTGGCCTTTTGCACGCTTGCCCTTATGGGGACGAAAGGACTGAGCCTGAAAAGATGGTATCTTTTTCTGCTGAGAGGTGACCTGGGGTAAAAAGGTGGATTTCCCAGCCGTTGCCACCAGGTCCGATAGACCGACCCCAAATAACTCCTCCCCTTTATACGGCAATACTTCCATATGCCGTTTGGAATCCGCATCACCTGACCACTGTCGCGTCCATAACCCTCTTCTGGCAGAAATGGACATCGCACTTACTCTTGATGCCAGAGTGCAAATATCCCTCTGTGCATCTCGCATATATAGAAATGCATCCTTTAAATGCTCTATAGTCAATAATATATTGTCCCTGTCCAGGGTATCAATATTTTCAGTCAGGGAATCCGACCAAGCCACCCCAGCACTGCACATCCAGGCTGAGGCGATTGCTGGTCGCAGTATAATACCAGTATGTGTGTATATACTTTTTAGGATATTTTCCAGCTTCCTATCAGCTGGTTCCTTGAGGGCGGCCGTATCAGGAGACGGTAACGCCACTTGTTTTGATAAGCGTGTGAGCGCCTTATCTACCCCTAGGGGGTGTTTCCCAACGTGCCCTAACCTCTGGCGGGAAAGGGTATAATGCCAATAATTTTTTAGAAATTAGCAGTTTTTTATCGGGGGAAACCCACGCTTCATCACACACCTCATTTAATTCATCTGATTCAGGAAAAACTACGGGTAGTTTTTTCACACCCCACATAATACCCTTTTTTGTGGTACTTGTAGTATCAGAAATGTTCAAAACCTCCTTCATTGCCGTGATCATGTAACACGCCCTACTGGAAAATACGTTTGTTTCCTCACCGTCGACACTGGAGTCAGTGTCCGTGTCAGTGTCTGTATCGACCTGAGGTAACGGGCGTTTTATAGCCCCTGACAGTGTTTGAGACGCCTGTACAGGTATTAACTGATTTGCCGGCTGTCTCATGTCGTCAACAGTCTTTTGTAAAGTGCTGACACTATCACGTCATTCTTTCCATAAGACCATCCAGTCAGGTGTCGACTCCCTAGGGGGTGACATCACTAACACAGGCAATTGCTCCGCCTCCACACCATTTTCCTCCTCATACATGTCGACACAACGTACCGACACACAGCACACACACAGGGAATGCTCTGATAGAGGACAGGACCCCACTAGCCCTTTGGGGAGACAGAGGGAGAGTTTGCCAGCACACACCAGAGCGCTATATATATATATATATATATATATATATATATATATATATATATGGATAACCTTATATAAGTGTTTCTCTAACGTCCTAGTGGATGCTGGGGACTCCGAAAGGACCATGGGGAATAGCGGCTCCACAGGAGACTGGGCACAAAAGTAAAAAGCTTTAGGACTCAAAAAGAAAAATAATCAGAAGCCCAAGGCGCAAATACACTTCTGCAGCTAAACGACAAAAAAGTGGGCCACCTCACCCACATAAACAAACATATAAAACAAGAAAAAGTCGAAATATAGCGCTCAGTGTGATTCCATTTGATATACTTAGAGTTCATAAATGTCCATGTAGGAATATCAACTTCATTGGTCAATCTTGCTGTTGAAATGTGGATCGGAACTTCTGCTTCACAAGTAGACTCAAGACAATATGGAATAAAAGCAGAGATAACAGATCATGGTGCAGTATATCCTTATGGAATATAAAGTTGATATTATGTCTGATGGCAATAAATTCTTTGTCTATTGAATGGCGTACCCCACTCACAAGAAAGATAGTAAGAATCCGCTCATAAAGGTATCTTTAACTCTACCATAGTACACGGATCGTAACAGGGAATGCGTACCGTTACTCACTCTGGAATTGGCGTAGATCCTCACGTAGCGGTTTCTTTTCTCGTCACTCCATAAAATAAATATGCTGGTGGCAATGAATACTAATAAAAAACTTTTTATTGTTATAAAAAACAGGGGACCACAAATGGCTCGGGGCGGAACATGTGATAACTGGTGAGCCGTCGGCCGAAAACGGCAACTACCAGCAAGTTCTAAAAACACAGAATTCCAGCCTCAAGGGAGCAAGTGTGTATAAATCCTCCTGTATATCTTATTCCAACGCGTTTCTACCCAGTGAATGGGTCTTTTTCAAGGAAGAAGATTGATCTCATGAATAATTCTATTTAAATAACACAACAGGAAGTGATGTCAAACTAAGCCAATTGGGTAATCATGTGGGTTACCTAGGCAACGTGTCTCCACGTGTACCCAGAATCCCACATGGTAATTAAATTGGCCGTGATCCCTTGAGGCTAGAATTCTGTGTTTTTAGAACTTGCTGGTAGTTGCCGTTTTCGGCCGACGGCTCACCAGTTATCACATGTTCCGCCCCGAGCCATTTGTGGTCCCCTGTTTTTTATAACAATAAAAAGTTTTTTATTAGTATTCATTGCCACCAGCATATTTATTTTATGGAGTGACGAGAAAAGAAACCGCTACGTGAGGATCTACGCCAATTCCAGAGTGAGTAACGGTACGCATTCCCTGTTACGATCCGTGTACTATGGTAGAGTTAAAGATACCTTTATGAGCGGATTCTTACTATCTTTCTTGTGAGTGGGGTACGCCATTCAATAGACAAAGAATTTATTGCCATCAGACATAATATCAACTTTATATTCCATAAGGATATACTGCACCATGATCTGTTATCTCTGCTTTTATTCCATATTGTCTTGAGTCTACTTGTGAAGCAGAAGTTCCGATCCACATTTCAACAGCAAGATTGACCAATGAAGTTGATATTCCTACATGGACATTTATGAACTCTAAGTATATCAAATGGAATCACACTGAGCGCTATATTTCGACTTTTTCTTGTTTTATATGTTTGTTTATGTGGGTGAGGTGGCCCACTTTTTTGTCGTTTAGCTGCAGAAGTGTATTTGCGCCTTGGGCTTCTGATTATTTTTCTTTTTGAATCATTTGTATACACTTATATCAGTAGCCTAGGCTGCAATATGTTCCATCATAGGACCAAACGAAGTGGTTTGGTGGATACTGTCTTTGAAAGCAATTCTGTCCTAGATTTGGAGGATGAGACTTTGGAGAATATTATGAGCAAATTGGAGAAAATACTCCAAAAAGAAAATCGCATCTGGTGGGAAACTGTCACACTAGAGAAATATCTCATGTTAAAATTAATTCCGAAGGGCCTACAGATCCAAAAACAGGCTTCCTTCACCGACATGAGTGACTATTTCTCCACCAAATGGGATAGTATCCTTAAAACATGCTCTTTTTCATTAATGGAATTGATCATCCAAGAACGGAGAAAGGAGGCAGATTCCTTAGACGCACAAATTAAGTCGTTGGAACCCCTCCTTGTTCCGTTTAAAAATCTGGATGAGTTTAAAAGTATGGAAGATACGATTACAAATAGAATTAAGAAAAGTGAAAGAGATATCATACAACGTAAAATGAAAAAATTAGCACGTGACAAATCAATTGCTGAATCCATTTCTATTCCAACTGTAGCTGGCCAGCCTAAGGGGCAGGCTGTATTAAACCCCGGATTAAAGACATCAGATGTTGTTTCGGGGGCCACACAGAAATGGAAAAGAAATAAAACTAAGACGTATCAAAATACCGATTATCATCAGGGTAATTACAGTGAAAGAGCTCGATACAATAATAAGGGCCATTATGAGGCTCAAATAGTTAACACTCCCCTTAGGTCGACTAATCCCCATCCAAAACAGTCTATGTCTTTTCAAAGGAAATCACGAACCTATTACCCGAAATACCAACCAAAAAAAGTAGATTGGGAAATGGGCGGTCGTTACCAGAATAGGTTTGCAGAAAGGGACAATTATTCTACTCCGGTTGTGACTCATAACAGATATGAGGCTTTGACAGAACAGACACGATCACAGGATTTTTTAGATGCACGAGGGGGCAGTTGGAGGAACCGTTGGTAACCCTAGATCGCTTACCATCAAAAAAACCTTTCATTAAAAGAAGGCGGGGGAAAAGAGGAGGGATTAGAAGGAGAAATAGAAAATCTATGTCTAAAAAAATCCACGACATGAGCTCCCAAAGCCCTGCAGGAGATGTCATTACCAAGATCTTCAATTTGAGTGATCACATATTGGATGACGATGAGATTTCAGTCTTAAAGAAAGGTTTAAAATTCTGTCCGTCAAATGAAATTAACTTTTTCAATCTGTATATTGATATTCAAAAGTTTGTGCGCAAACTATCCCTAAAAAAGTTTTTTGCCACAAGTAGTATACAATCAGAACAGATTAACAATAAAAATATTCAGTTTAAAAAACAATCCCACTTTAACCCCAGTCATGTTAAAGGCTGTTTTGTGGATGCATTCCACAAGATAGTTAATGAAGAGTTTAAAGCTCTGGAGAGTAATGTTCCTGCCTATAGACATAATCTCTCTAAAAATGAACGAGATGCTATTGATAGACTTAAGAAAAATGAGTCTATCATTATTAAACCTGCCGACAAGGGGGGGGGGGTTGTAGTAATGAATAGGTCCATGTATGTAAAAGAGGCAATGCGCCAATTAAAGGATGGCGTTACATACAAGAAATTAAGATCAGACCCGTCTGTAAAAGTTTTGAATGGACTTAGAGATCTCGTTAAGGAATATTCTGTAAATGGGACACTTGATAAAAACACCTCAGAATTTCTAGTAAATGAGGAATATACAGTACCGGTCTTGTACTTGCTGCCAAAGGTCCACAAGGACGAACAGCACCCTCCAGGCCGCCCTATAGTGGCTGGCACTAATTCCATTACCGCAAATATGTCACACTACATAGACTTCCAGTTGCAGCCTTTTGTATTGGAGGGCCGCTCACATCTCAAAGATACACGAGATGTTTTGAACAAACTGAAAGAAGTAAAATGGGAGAGTGATATGTGGCTGGTTACGGGTGACGTTACGTCCTTGTATACGGTGATTAAACATACCGATGGACTAAAGGCAGTTGAACAGACCCTTGTGACAGCAGACATACAAGATGATCTTCGGGACTTTATTCTCAAAGGAATCTCTTTTATTTTATCCAATAATTATTTTAATTTTGATGGAGAATATTATAATCAGGAGGTCGGGACCGCCATGGGGACCAGGTTCGCCCCCAGCTATGCAAACCTTTTCATGTCCAGATGGGAGGATGCCTCAGTGTGGGGTGGTCATGGTTGGGGGTTGAACCTGGTCCAATGGTGGCGATATATAGACGACGTCCTGTTTATATGGAAGGGGGATGTGAACACCCTTGGTGATTTCTGTTTTTATTTAAACAGTAATGATTTAGGCATCAATTTGACTTTTAATTGGAGCAATTCTATGGTAAATTTTTTGGATTTGAACATATACATCTTGGATAATCGAATTGAATCTACGGTCTATATTAAGCCTACAGATTCTAATACATACATTAGCACTAAGAGTAATCATTTACCCCAGTGGCTTAAGAATGTACCAGAGGGTCAATTTACTCGTCTGAGACGAAATTGCTCAGAAAATCAAAAGTATTTGATAGAGGCACAGACCATGAAAAAGAAATTCATTCAGAAAGGTTACAAGCCTCTCCCCTTACAAGAATCAATCGAAAAAATTTCTGAGATTGATAGGGAAACCCTACTGAGTACTGGAATTCTGTGTTTTTAGAACTTGCTGGTAGTTGCCGTTTTCGGCCGACGGCTCACCAGTTATCACATGTTCCGCCCCGAGCCATTTGTGGTCCCCTGTTTTTTATAACAATAAAAAGTTTTTTATTAGTATTCATTGCCACCAGCATATTTATTTTATGGAGTGACGAGAAAAGAAACCGCTACGTGAGGATCTACGCCAATTCCAGAGTGAGTAACGGTACGCATTCCCTGTTACGATCCGTGTACTATGGTAGAGTTAAAGATACCTTTATGAGCGGATTCTTACTATCTTTCTTGTGAGTGGGGTACGCCATTCAATAGACAAAGAATTTATTGCCATCAGACATAATATCAACTTTATATTCCATAAGGATATACTGCACCATGATCTGTTATCTCTGCTTTTATTCCATATTGTCTTGAGTCTACTTGTGAAGCAGAAGTTCCGATCCACATTTCAACAGCAAGATTGACCAATGAAGTTGATATTCCTACATGGACATTTATGAACTCTAAGTATATCAAATGGAATCACACTGAGCGCTATATTTCGACTTTTTCTTGTTTTATATGTTTGTTTATGTGGGTGAGGTGGCCCACTTTTTTGTCGTTTAGCTGCAGAAGTGTATTTGCGCCTTGGGCTTCTGATTATTTTTCTTTTTGAATCATTTGTATACACTTATATCAGTAGCCTAGGCTGCAATATGTTCCATCATAGGACCAAACGAAGTGGTTTGGTGGATACTGTCTTTGAAAGCAATTCTGTCCTAGATTTGGAGGATGAGACCTTGGAGAATATTATGAGCAAATTGGAGAAAATACTCCAAAAAGAAAATCGCATCTGGTGGGAAACTGTCACACTAGAGAAATATCTCATGTTAAAATTAATTCCGAAGGGCCTACAGATCCAAAAACAGGCTTCCTTCACCGACATGAGTGACTATTTCTCCACCAAATGGGATAGTATCCTTAAAACATGCTCTTTTTCATTAATGGAATTGATCATCCAAGAACGGAGAAAGGAGGCAGATTCCTTAGACGCACAAATTAAGTCGTTGGAACCCCTCCTTGTTCCGTTTAAAAATCTGGATGAGTTTAAAAGTATGGAAGATACGATTACAAATAGAATTAAGAAAAGTGAAAGAGATATCATACAACGTAAAATGAAAAAATTAGCACGTGACAAATCAATTGCTGAATCCATTTCTATTCCAACTGTAGCTGGCCAGCCTAAGGGGCAGGCTGTATTAAACCCCGGATTAAAGACATCAGATGTTGTTTCGGGGGCCACACAGAAATGGAAAAGAAATAAAACTAAGACGTATCAAAATACCGATTATCATCAGGGTAATTACAGTGAAAGAGCTCGATACAATAATAAGGGCCATTATGAGGCTCAAATAGTTAACACTCCCCTTAGGTCGACTAATCCCCATCCAAAACAGTCTATGTCTTTTCAAAGGAAATCACGAACCTATTACCCGAAATACCAACCGAAAAAAGTAGATTGGGAAATGGGCGGTCGTTACCAGAATAGGTTTGCAGAAAGGGACAATTATTCTACTCCGGTTGTGACTCATAACAGATATGAGGCTTTGACAGAACAGACACGATCACAGGATTTTTTAGATGCACGAGGGGGCAGTTGGAGGAACCGTTGGTAACCCTAGATCGCTTACCATCAAAAAAACCTTTCATTAAAAGAAGGCGGGGGAAAAGAGGAGGGATTAGAAGGAGAAATAGAAAATCTATGTCTAAAAAAATCCACGACATGAGCTCCCAAAGCCCTGCAGGAGATGTCATTACCAAGATCTTCAATTTGAGTGATCACATATTGGATGACGATGAGATTTCAGTCTTAAAGAAAGGTTTAAAATTCTGTCCGTCAAATGAAATTAACTTTTTCAATCTGTATATTGATATTCAAAAGTTTGTGCGCAAACTATCCCTAAAAAAGTTTTTTGCCACAAGTAGTATACAATCAGAACAGATTAACAATAAAAATATTCAGTTTAAAAAACAATCCCACTTTAACCCCAGTCATGTTAAAGGCTGTTTTGTGGATGCATTCCACAAGATAGTTAATGAAGAGTTTAAAGCTCTGGAGAGTAATGTTCCTGCCTATAGACATAATCTCTCTAAAAATGAACGAGATGCTATTGATAGACTTAAGAAAAATGAGTCTATCATTATTAAACCTGCCGACAAGGGGGGGGGGGTTGTAGTAATGAATAGGTCCATGTATGTAAAAGAGGCAATGCGCCAATTAAAGGATGGCGTTACATACAAGAAATTAAGATCAGACCCGTCTGTAAAAGTTTTGAATGGACTTAGAGATCTCGTTAAGGAATATTCTGTAAATGGGACACTTGATAAAAACACCTCAGAATTTCTAGTAAATGAGGAATATACAGTACCGGTCTTGTACTTGCTGCCAAAGGTCCACAAGGACGAACAGCACCCTCCAGGCCGCCCTATAGTGGCTGGCACTAATTCCATTACCGCAAATATGTCACACTACATAGACTTCCAGTTGCAGCCTTTTGTATTGGAGGGCCGCTCACATCTCAAAGATACACGAGATGTTTTGAACAAACTGAAAGAAGTAAAATGGGAGAGTGATATGTGGCTGGTTACGGGTGACGTTACGTCCTTGTATACGGTGATTAAACATACCGATGGACTAAAGGCAGTTGAACAGACCCTTGTGACAGCAGACATACAAGATGATCTTCGGGACTTTATTCTCAAAGGAATCTCTTTTATTTTATCCAATAATTATTTTAATTTTGATGGAGAATATTATAATCAGGAGGTCGGGACCGCCATGGGGACCAGGTTCGCCCCCAGCTATGCAAACCTTTTCATGTCCAGATGGGAGGATGCCTCAGTGTGGGGTGGTCATGGTTGGGGGTTGAACCTGGTCCAATGGTGGCGATATATAGACGACGTCCTGTTTATATGGAAGGGGGATGTGAACACCCTTGGTGATTTCTGTTTTTATTTAAACAGTAATGATTTAGGCATCAATTTGACTTTTAATTGGAGCAATTCTATGGTAAATTTTTTGGATTTGAACATATACATCTTGGATAATCGAATTGAATCTACGGTCTATATTAAGCCTACAGATTCTAATACATACATTAGCACTAAGAGTAATCATTTACCCCAGTGGCTTAAGAATGTACCAGAGGGTCAATTTACTCGTCTGAGACGAAATTGCTCAGAAAATCAAAAGTATTTGATAGAGGCACAGACCATGAAAAAGAAATTAATTCAGAAAGGTTACAAGCCTCTCCCCTTACAAGAATCAATCGAAAAAATTTCTGAGATTGATAGGGAAACCCTACTGAGTACTAAAATCAAAGAACCTAAACAAGATACATCACAACCGAAAATAGCTTTCATTACACAATTTAATGGTTTCCATAAACAAATTGAAAGGGTGTTCAAGAAAAACTGGTATCTCCTTAAAAGGGATCCAGTTCTGTTTTCCATTTTGCCTGAGAAACCTAAATTTATTTATACTAGAGCACCCAATTTGAAGGACAAATTGACGGCAAGTGCATACATAGAGAAACCTTTAGGAGGCACTATAAGAAATCAAGGCTTCCACAGGTGCGGAGAATGTAGCATGTGCAAGAGTTGTCCCGCTAAAACAAGGAAATTGGATTCCTTCATCTGGAATGAGAAGGAATATAAAGTACAACAATTTATAACTTGTAATAGCAAATATGCTGTTTATGCAATACAATGTTCATGTAAAAAACTTTATATAGGCAAAACTAGTAGAGTGTTAAAAATCAGGTGGGCAGAACATGTCCGTAACATACGTAAGGGCCTTGTAACACACCCCTTCTCGCTCCATTTTAAAGAGGTTCATAATTGCTCCACAGATCATATTGTCTCTTTTTGGGGTATAGAGTTATCTAAAGATCTATGGCGTACTAACGACAGAGACAAAAGATTAGCCAAAAGCGAGATGAGATGGATTTTTAATTTGCAAACATTAGTCCCAAATGGTTTGAATCATGATTTTGAGTTACGGTGGTTTTTATAAGTTTTATAAGTTTTATACATTTATGTTACACAATTTCAGCTTCAAGTGGTTTTTATTTTATTTTATTTTATTTGGTTATCCCTTTATAGCAATGATCATCATCATTGTAACTAGGGTTAATAATCATGCTGCCATGGTGATTCGTCACTATGGCAACATGCCCAATTTATTCAGTGCCGTCAAATTAAGCCCAGGAAGTAAGCCTATAAGTGCGGTGCTTGGATGGCGGAAACACACAAGCACGGTGCTTGGAGGGCGGAAGTAGGTCCACATAACCCTCTATTTTGACATGTGGAGGACGGGCGGAAGTACGTGTAATTCACGGGCGGAAGTCCGTCAATCCAGGGCCGTTTGTATATGCGATCGGCGGACTCGTTTGTAACCATGGTGATGATCATGCACTGTTGCCATGGTGATTCGTCACTATGGTAACTTGATTAATTTCTTTACCGCCGCCAGAGTGGATTTAAAATCCAAAACCTATTAGTGTGGTGACTGGAGGGCGGAAGCACATAAGTATGGTGCTTGGAGGGCGGAAGTTGGACACCCGATCTGTGGAGGACGGGCGGAAGTACACGTGATGCGTGGGCGGAAGTCCGTCATTCCAGGGCCCCGTCTGTGCATGCGATCGGCGGGCGGAAGCCCGTGGATACGTCTTGTAACCATGGTGATAATCGGACATAGTGTTCTATTAGGAACACGGATGTCGTCACGGCCAATTTAATTACCATGTGGGATTCTGGGTACACGTGGAGACACGTTGCCTAGGTAACCCACATGATTACCCAATTGGCTTAGTTTGACATCACTTCCTGTTGTGTTATTTAAATAGAATTATTCATGAGATCAATCTTCTTCCTTGAAAAAGACCCATTCACTGGGTAGAAACGCGTTGGAATAAGATATACAGGAGGATTTATACACACTTGCTCCCTTGAGGCTGGAATTCTGTGTTTTTAGAACTTGCTGGTAGTTGCCGTTTTCGGCCGACGGCTCACCAGTTATCACATGTTCCGCCCCGAGCCATTTGTGGTCCCCTGTTTTTTATAACAATAAAAAGTTTTTTATTAGTATTCATTGCCACCAGCATATTTATTTTATGGAGTGACGAGAAAAGAAACCGCTACGTGAGGATCTACGCCAATTCCAGAGTGAGTAACGGTACGCATTCCCTGTTACGATCCGTGTACTATGGTAGAGTTAAAGATACCTTTATGAGCGGATTCTTACTATCTTTCTTGTGAGTGGGGTACGCCATTCAATAGACAAAGAATTTATTGCCATCAGACATAATATCAACTTTATATTCCATAAGGATATACTGCACCATGATCTGTTATCTCTGCTTTTATTCCATATTGTCTTGAGTCTACTTGTGAAGCAGAAGTTCCGATCCACATTTCAACAGCAAGATTGACCAATGAAGTTGATATTCCTACATGGACATTTATGAACTCTAAGTATATCAAATGGAATCACACTGAGCGCTATATTTCGACTTTTTCTTGTTTTATATGTTTGTTTATGTGGGTGAGGTGGCCCACTTTTTTGTCGTTTAGCTGCAGAAGTGTATTTGCGCCTTGGGCTTCTGATTATTTTTCTTTTTGAATCATTTGTATACACTTATATCAGTAGCCTAGGCTGCAATATGTTCCATCATAGGACCAAACGAAGTGGTTTGGTGGATACTGTCTTTGAAAGCAATTCTGTCCTAGATTTGGAGGATGAGACTTTGGAGAATATTATGAGCAAATTGGAGAAAATACTCCAAAAAGAAAATCGCATCTGGTGGGAAACTGTCACACTAGAGAAATATCTCATGTTAAAATTAATTCCGAAGGGCCTACAGATCCAAAAACAGGCTTCCTTCACCGACATGAGTGACTATTTCTCCACCAAATGGGATAGTATCCTTAAAACATGCTCTTTTTCATTAATGGAATTGATCATCCAAGAACGGAGAAAGGAGGCAGATTCCTTAGACGCACAAATTAAGTCGTTGGAACCCCTCCTTGTTCCGTTTAAAAATCTGGATGAGTTTAAAAGTATGGAAGATACGATTACAAATAGAATTAAGAAAAGTGAAAGAGATATCATACAACGTAAAATGAAAAAATTAGCACGTGACAAATCAATTGCTGAATCCATTTCTATTCCAACTGTAGCTGGCCAGCCTAAGGGGCAGGCTGTATTAAACCCCGGATTAAAGACATCAGATGTTGTTTCGGGGGCCACACAGAAATGGAAAAGAAATAAAACTAAGACGTATCAAAATACCGATTATCATCAGGGTAATTACAGTGAAAGAGCTCGATACAATAATAAGGGCCATTATGAGGCTCAAATAGTTAACACTCCCCTTAGGTCGACTAATCCCCATCCAAAACAGTCTATGTCTTTTCAAAGGAAATCACGAACCTATTACCCGAAATACCAACCGAAAAAAGTAGATTGGGAAATGGGCGGTCGTTACCAGAATAGGTTTGCAGAAAGGGACAATTATTCTACTCCGGTTGTGACTCATAACAGATATGAGGCTTTGACAGAACAGACACGATCACAGGATTTTTTAGATGCACGAGGGGGCAGTTGGAGGAACCGTTGGTAACCCTAGATCGCTTACCATCAAAAAAACCTTTCATTAAAAGAAGGCGGGGGAAAAGAGGAGGGATTAGAAGGAGAAATAGAAAATCTATGTCTAAAAAAATCCACGACATGAGCTCCCAAAGCCCTGCAGGAGATGTCATTACCAAGATCTTCAATTTGAGTGATCACATATTGGATGACGATGAGATTTCAGTCTTAAAGAAAGGTTTAAAATTCTGTCCGTCAAATGAAATTAACTTTTTCAATCTGTATATTGATATTCAAAAGTTTGTGCGCAAACTATCCCTAAAAAAGTTTTTTGCCACAAGTAGTATACAATCAGAACAGATTAACAATAAAAATATTCAGTTTAAAAAACAATCCCACTTTAACCCCAGTCATGTTAAAGGCTGTTTTGTGGATGCATTCCACAAGATAGTTAATGAAGAGTTTAAAGCTCTGGAGAGTAATGTTCCTGCCTATAGACATAATCTCTCTAAAAATGAACGAGATGCTATTGATAGACTTAAGAAAAATGAGTCTATCATTATTAAACCTGCCGACAAGGGGGGGGGGGTTGTAGTAATGAATAGGTCCATGTATGTAAAAGAGGCAATGCGCCAATTAAAGGATGGCGTTACATACAAGAAATTAAGATCAGACCCGTCTGTAAAAGTTTTGAATGGACTTAGAGATCTCGTTAAGGAATATTCTGTAAATGGGACACTTGATAAAAACACCTCAGAATTTCTAGTAAATGAGGAATATACAGTACCGGTCTTGTACTTGCTGCCAAAGGTCCACAAGGACGAACAGCACCCTCCAGGCCGCCCTATAGTGGCTGGCACTAATTCCATTACCGCAAATATGTCACACTACATAGACTTCCAGTTGCAGCCTTTTGTATTGGAGGGCCGCTCACATCTCAAAGATACACGAGATGTTTTGAACAAACTGAAAGAAGTAAAATGGGAGAGTGATATGTGGCTGGTTACGGGTGACGTTACGTCCTTGTATACGGTGATTAAACATACCGATGGACTAAAGGCAGTTGAACAGACCCTTGTGACAGCAGACATACAAGATGATCTTCGGGACTTTATTCTCAAAGGAATCTCTTTTATTTTATCCAATAATTATTTTAATTTTGATGGAGAATATTATAATCAGGAGGTCGGGACCGCCATGGGGACCAGGTTCGCCCCCAGCTATGCAAACCTTTTCATGTCCAGATGGGAGGATGCCTCAGTGTGGGGTGGTCATGGTTGGGGGTTGAACCTGGTCCAATGGTGGCGATATATAGACGACGTCCTGTTTATATGGAAGGGGGATGTGAACACCCTTGGTGATTTCTGTTTTTATTTAAACAGTAATGATTTAGGCATCAATTTGACTTTTAATTGGAGCAATTCTATGGTAAATTTTTTGGATTTGAACATATACATCTTGGATAATCGAATTGAATCTACGGTCTATATTAAGCCTACAGATTCTAATACATACATTAGCACTAAGAGTAATCATTTACCCCAGTGGCTTAAGAATGTACCAGAGGGTCAATTTACTCGTCTGAGACGAAATTGCTCAGAAAATCAAAAGTATTTGATAGAGGCACAGACCATGAAAAAGAAATTCATTCAGAAAGGTTACAAGCCTCTCCCCTTACAAGAATCAATCGAAAAAATTTCTGAGATTGATAGGGAAACCCTACTGAGTACTAAAATCAAAGAACCTAAACAAGATACATCACAACCGAAAATAGCTTTCATTACACAATTTAATGGTTTCCATAAACAAATTGAAAGGGTGTTCAAGAAAAACTGGTATCTCCTTAAAAGGGATCCAGTTCTGTTTTCCATTTTGCCTGAGAAACCTAAATTTATTTATACTAGAGCACCCAATTTGAAGGACAAATTGACGGCAAGTGCATACATAGAGAAACCTTTAGGAGGCACTATAAGAAATCAAGGCTTCCACAGGTGCGGAGAATGTAGCATGTGCAAGAGTTGTCCCGCTAAAACAAGGAAATTGGATTCCTTCATCTGGAATGAGAAGGAATATAAAGTACAACAATTTATAACTTGTAATAGCAAATATGCTGTTTATGCAATACAATGTTCATGTAAAAAACTTTATATAGGCAAAACTAGTAGAGTGTTAAAAATCAGGTGGGCAGAACATGTCCGTAACATACGTAAGGGCCTTGTAACACACCCCTTCTCGCTCCATTTTAAAGAGGTTCATAATTGCTCCACAGATCATATTGTCTCTTTTTGGGGTATAGAGTTATCTAAAGATCTATGGCGTACTAACGACAGAGACAAAAGATTAGCCAAAAGCGAGATGAGATGGATTTTTAATTTGCAAACATTAGTCCCAAATGGTTTGAATCATGATTTTGAGTTACGGTGGTTTTTATAAGTTTTATAAGTTTTATACATTTATGTTACACAATTTCAGCTTCAAGTGGTTTTTATTTTATTTTATTTTATTTGGTTATCCCTTTATAGCAATGATCATCATCATTGTAACTAGGGTTAATAATCATGCTGCCATGGTGATTCGTCACTATGGCAACATGCCCAATTTATTCAGTGCCGTCAAATTAAGCCCAGGAAGTAAGCCTATAAGTGCGGTGCTTGGATGGCGGAAACACACAAGCACGGTGCTTGGAGGGCGGAAGTAGGTCCACATAACCCTCTATTTTGACATGTGGAGGACGGGCGGAAGTACGTGTAATTCACGGGCGGAAGTCCGTCAATCCAGGGCCCTGTTTGTATATGCGATCGGCGGACTCGTTTGTAACCATGGTGATGATCATGCACTGTTGCCATGGTGATTCGTCACTATGGTAACTTGATTAATTTCTTTACCGCCGCCAGAGTGGATTTAAAATCCAAAACCTATTAGTGTGGTGACTGGAGGGCGGAAGCACATAAGTATGGTGCTTGGAGGGCGGAAGTTGGACACCCGATCTGTGGAGGACGGGCGGAAGTACACGTGATGCGTGGGCGGAAGTCCGTCATTCCAGGGCCCCGTCTGTGCATGCGATCGGCGGGCGGAAGCCCGTGGATACGTCTTGTAACCATGGTGATAATCGGACATAGTGTTCTATTAGGAACACGGATGTCGTCACGGCCAATTTAATTACCATGTGGGATTCTGGGTACACGTGGAGACACGTTGCCTAGGTAACCCACATGATTACCCAATTGGCTTAGTTTGACATCACTTCCTGTTGTGTTATTTAAATAGAATTATTCATGAGATCAATCTTCTTCCTTGAAAAAGACCCATTCACTGGGTAGAAACGCGTTGGAATAAGATATACAGGAGGATTTATACACACTTGCTCCCTTGAGGCTGGAATTCTGTGTTTTTAGAACTTGCTGGTAGTTGCCGTTTTCGGCCGACGGCTCACCAGTTATCACATGTTCCGCCCCGAGCCATTTGTGGTCCCCTGTTTTTTATAACAATAAAAAGTTTTTTATTAGTATTCATTGCCACCAGCATATTTATTTTATGGAGTGACGAGAAAAGAAACCGCTACGCGAGGATCTACGCCAATTCCAGAGTGAGTAACGGTACGCATTCCCTGTTACGATCCGTGTACTATGGTAGAGTTAAAGATACCTTTATGAGCGGATTCTTACTATCTTTCTTGTGAGTGGGGTACGCCATTCAATAGACAAAGAATTTATTGCCATCAGACATAATATCAACTTTATATTCCATAAGGATATACTGCACCATGATCTGTTATCTCTGCTTTTATTCCATATTGTCTTGAGTCTACTTGTGAAGCAGAAGTTCCGATCCACATTTCAACAGCAAGATTGACCAATGAAGTTGATATTCCTACATGGACATTTATGAACTCTAAGTATATCAAATGGAATCACACTGAGCGCTATATTTCGACTTTTTCTTGTTTTAAAAAGCTTTAGGACTACCTGGTGTGCACTGGCTCCTCCCCCTATGACCCTCCTCCAAGCCTCAGTTAGATTTTTGTGCCCGAACGAGACGGGTGCAGGCTAAGGGGCTCTCCTGAGCTGCTTAGTGTAAAAGTTTAAAGTAGGTTTTTTATTTTCAGTGAGACCTGCTGGCAACAGGCTCACTGCACCGAGGGACTAAGGGGAGAAGAAGCGAACTCACCTGCGTGCAGAGTGGATTGGGCTTCTTAGGCTACTGGACATTAGCTCCAGAGGGACGATCACAGGCCCAGCCATGGATGGGTCCCGGAGCCGCGCCGCCGGCCCCCTTACAGAGCCAGAAGAGTGAAGAGGTCCGGAAAATCGGCGGCAGAAGACGTCCTGTCTTCAATAAGGTAGCGCACAGCACCGCAGCTGTGCGCCATTGCTCTCAGCACACTTCACACTCCGGTCACTGAGGGTGCAGGGCGCTGGGGGGGCGCCCTGAGACGCAATAAAAAAACTTTTTTTGGCAAAAAATACATCACATATAGCTCCTGGGCTATATGGATGCATTTAACCCCTGCCAATTTTTCCATTAAAAAGCGGGAGAAAGGCCGCCGAGAAGGGGGCGGAGCCTATCTCCACAGCACACTGGCGCCATTTTTTCCTCACAGCTCCGTTGGAGGAAGGCTCCCTGACTCTCCCCTGCAGTCCTGCACTACAGAAACAGGGTAAAACAAGAGAGGGGGGGCACTAAATTGGCATATTAATATATACAGCAGCTATATTAGGGAAAAACACTTATATAAGGTTATCCCTGTATATATATATATAGCGCTCTGGTGTGTGCTGGCAAACTCTCCCTCTGTCTCCCCAAAGGGCTAGTGGGGTCCTGTCCTCTATCAGAGCATTCCCTGTGTGTGTGCTGTGTGTCGGTACGCTGTGTCGACATGTAGGAGGAGGAAAATGATGTGGAGGCGGAGCAATTGCCTGTGTTAGTGATGTCACCCCCTAGGGAGTCGACACCTGACTGGATGGTCTTATGGAAAGAATTACGTGATAGTGTCGGCACTTTACAAAAGACTGTTGACGACATGAGACAGCCGGCAAATCAGTTAATACCTGTACAGGCGTCTCAAACACCGTCAGGGGCTATAAAACGCCCGTTACCTCAGGTCGATACAGACACTGACACGGACACTGACTCCAGTGTTGACGGTGAGGAAACAAACGTATTTTCCAGTAGGGCCACACGTTACATGATCACGGCAATGAAGGAGGTTTTGAACATTTCTGATACTACAAGTACCACAAAAAAGGGTATTATGTGGGGTGTGAAAAAACTACCCGTAGTTTTTCCTGAATCAGATGAATTAAATGAGGTGTGTGATGAAGCGTGGGTTTCCCCCGATAAAAAACTGCTAATTTCTAAAAAATTATTGGCATTATACCCTTTCCCGCCAGAGGTTAGGGCGCGTTGGGAAACACCCCCTAGAGTGGATAAGGCGCTCACACGCTTATCAAAACAAGTGGCGTTACCGTCTCCTGATACGGCCGCCCTCAAGGAACCAGCTGATAGGAAGCTGGAAAATATCCTAAAAAGTATATACACACATACTGGTATTATACTGCGACCAGCAATCGCCTCAGCCTGGATGTGCAGTGCTGGGGTGGCTTGGTCGGATTCCCTGACTGAAAATATTGATACCCTGGACAGGGACAATATATTATTGACTATAGAGCATTTAAAGGATGCATTTCTATATATGCGTGATGCACAGAGGGATATTTGCACCCTGGCATCAAGAGTAAGTGCGATGTCCATTTCTGCCAGAAGAGGGTTATGGACGCGACAGTGGTCAGGTGATGCGGATTCCAAACGGCATATGGAAGTATTGCCGTATAAAGGGGAGGAGTTATTTGGGGTCGGTCTATCGGACCTGGTGGCCACGGCAACGGCTGGGAAATCCACCTTTTTACCCCAAGTCACCTCACAGCAGAAAAAGATACCGTCTTTTCAGGCTCAGTCCTTTCGTCCCCATAAGGGCAAGCGGGCAAAAGGCCACTCATATCTGCCCCGGGGCAGAGGAAGGGGAAAAAGACTGCAGCAGACAGCCTCTTCCCACGAACAGAAGCCCTCCCCCGCTTCTGCCAAGTCCTCAGCATGACGCTGGGGCCTTACAAGCGGACTCAGGCACGGTGGGGGCCCGTCTCAAGAATTTCAGCGCGCAGTGGGCTCACTCGCAAGTGGACCCCTGGATCCTGCAGGTAGTATCTCAGGGGTACAAATTGGAATTCGAGACGTCTCCCCCTCGCCGGTTCCTGAAGTCTGCTTTACCAACGTCTCCCCCCGACAGGGAGGCGGTATTGGAAGCCATTCACAAGCTGTATTCCCAGCAAGTGATAATCAAGGTACCCCTCCTACAACAGGGAAAGGGGTATTATTCCACGCTGTTTGTGGTACCGAAGCCGGACGGCTCGGTGAGACCCATTTTAAATCTGAAATCCTTGAACACTTACATAAAAAGGTTCAAGTTCAAGATGGAGTCACTCAGAGCAGTGATAGCGAACCTGGAAGAAGGGGACTATATGGTGTCTCTGGACATCAAGGATGCTTACCTCCATGTCCCAATTTGCCCTTCTCACCAAGGGTACCTCAGGTTTGTGGTACAGAACTGTCACTATCAGTTTCAGACGCTGCTGTTTGGATTGTCCACGGCACCCCGGTTCTTTACCAAGGTAATGGCCGAAATGATGATTCTTCTTCGAAGAAAAGGCGTCTTAATTATCCCTTACTTGGACGATCTCCTGATAAGGGCAAGGTCCAGAGAACAGTTAGAGGTCGGAGTAGCACTATCTCAAGTAGTACTACGACAGCACGGATGGATTCTAAATATTCCAAAATCGCAGCTGATTCCGACGACACGTCTGCTGTTCCTAGGGATGATTCTGGACACAGTACAGAAAAAGGTGTTTCTCCCGGAGGAGAAAGCCAGGGAGTTATCCGACCTAGTCAGGAACCTCCAAAGACCAGGCCAAGTGTCAGTACATCAATGCACAAGGGTCCTGGGAAAGATGGTGGCTTCTTACGAAGCGATTCCATTCGGCAGATTCCACGCAAGAACTTTTCAGTGGGATCTGCTGGACAAATGGTCCGGATCGCATCTTCAAATGCATCAGCGGATAACCCTGTCTCCAAGGACAAGGGTGTCTCTCCTGTGGTGGTTACAGAGTGCTCATCTCCTAGAGGGCCGCAGATTCAGCATTAAGGATTGGGTCCTGGTGACCACGGATGCCAGGCTGGGGAGCAGTCACACAGGGAAGAAATTTCCAGGGCTTGTGGTCAAGCATGGAAACGTCACTTCACATAAATATCCTGGAACCATTTACAATGCCCTAAGTCAGGCAAGACCTCTGCTTCAGGGTCAGCCGGTGTTGATCCAGTCGGACAACATCACGGCAGTCGCCCACGTAAACAGACAGGGCGGCACAAGAAGCAGGAGGGCAATGACGGAAGTGGCAAGGATTCTTCGCTGGGCGGAAAATCATGTGATAGCACTGTCAGCAGTGTTCATTCCGGGAGTGGACAACTGGGAAGCAGACTTACTCAGCAGACACGATCTTCACCCGGGGGAGTGGGGACTTCACCCAGAAGTCTTCCACATGATTGTGAACCGTTGGGAAAAACCAAAAGGTGGACATGATGGCGTCCCGCCTCAACAGAAAACTGGACAGATATTGCGCCAGGTCAAGGGACCCTCAGGCAATAGCTGTGGACGCTCTGGTAACACCGTGGGTGTACCAGTCAGTGTATGTGTTCCCTCCTCTTCCTCTCATACCAAAAGTAATGAGAATCATAAGAAGGAGAGGAGTAAAGACTATACTCGTGGCTCCGGATTGGCCAAGAAGGACTTGGTACCCGGAAATTCAAGAGATGCTCACGGAAGACCCGTGGCCTCTACCTCTAAGAAAGGACCTGCTCCAGCAGGGACCATGTCTGCTCCAAGACTTACCGCGGCTGCGTTTGACGGCATGGCGGTTGAACGCCGGATCCTGAAGGAAAAAGGCATTCCGGATGAAGTCATCCCTACCCTGATCAAAGCCAGGAAGGATGTAACCGTACAACATTATCACCGTATTTGGCGTAAATATGTTGCGTGGTGCGAGGCCAGGAAGGCCCCTACAGAGGAATTTCAACTGGGTCGATTCCTGCATTTCCTGCAAACAGGACTGTCTATGGGCCTCAAATTAGGGTCCATTAAGGTTCAAATTTCGGCCCTGTCAATATTCTTCCAAAAAGAACTAGCTTCTGTTCCTGAAGTTCAGACGTTTGTCAAGGGAGTACTGCATATACAGCCTCCTTTTGTGCCTCCAGTGGCACCTTGGGATCTCAATGTAGTTTTGGGATTCCTAAAATCTCATTGGTTTGAACCACTCACCACTGTGGACTTAAAATATCTCACATGGAAAGTGGTAATGCTGTTGGCCCTGGCTTCAGCCAGGCGTGTCTCAGAATTGGCGGCTTTATCCTATAAAAGCCCTTACCTAATTTTTCATACGGACAGGGCAGAATTGAGGACTCGTCCTCAATTTCTCCCTAAGGTGGTTTCAGCATTTCACTTGAACCAGCCTATTGTGGTGCCTGCGGCTACTAGGGACTTGGAGGATTCCAAGTTGCTGGACGTAGTCAGGGCCCTGAAAATATATGTTTCCAGGTCGGCTGGAGTCAGAAAATCTGACTCGCTGTTTATCCTGTATGCACCCAACAAGCTGGGTGCTCCTGCTTCTAAGCAGACGATTGCTCGTTGGATTTGTAGTACAATTCAGCTTGCACATTCTGTGGCAGGCCTGCCACAGCCAAAATCTGTAAAAGCCCATTCCACACGGAAAGTGGGCTCATCTTGGGCGGCTGCCCGAGGGGTCTCGGCTGTACAACTTTGCCGAGCAGCTACTTGGTCAGGGGCAAACACGTTTGCTAAATTCTACAAATTTGATACCCTGGCTGAGGAGGACCTGGAGTTCTCTCATTTGGTGCTGCAGAGTCATCCGCACTCTCCCGCCCGTTTGGGAGCTTTGGTATAATCCCCATGGTCCTTTCGGAGTCCCCAGCATCCACTAGGACGTTAGAGAAAATAAGAATTTACTTACCGATAATTCTATTTCTCATAGTCCGTAGTGGATGCAGGGCGCCCATCCCAAGTGCGGATTGTCTGCATTACTTGTACATAGTCATTGTTACAAAAATCGGGTTTTTGTTGTTGTGAGCCATCTTTTCAGAAGCTCCTTCTGTTATCATGCTGTTAACTGGGTTCAGATCACAAGTTGTATGGTGTGATTGGTGTGGCTGGTATGAGTCTTACCCGGGATTCAAAATCCTTCCTTATTGTGTACGCTCGTCCGGGCACAGTATCCTAACTGAGGCTTGGAGGAGGGTCATAGGGGGAGGAGCCAGTGCACACCAGGTAGTCCTAAAGCTTTTTACTTTTGTGCCCAGTCTCCTGCGGAGCCGCTATTCCCCATGGTCCTTTCGGAGTCCCCAGCATCCACTACGGACTATGAGAAATAGAATTATCGGTAAGTAAATTCTTATTTTTTCCCTGATATAGCTGCTGTATATATTTATCTGCCAAATTAGTGCCCCCCCTCTCTTGTTTTACCCTGTTTCTGTAGTGCAGGACTGCAGGGGAGAGTCAGGGAGCCTTCCTCCAACGGAGCTGTGAGGAAAAAATGGCGCCAGTGTGCTGAGGAGATAGGCTCCGCCCCCTTCTCGGCGGCCTTTCTCCCGCTTTTTTATGGAAAAATTGGCAGGGGTTAAATGCATCCATATAGCCCAGGAGCTATATGTGATGTATTTTTTGCCAAAAAAGGTATTTTTATTGCGTCTCAGGGCGCCCCCCCCCAGCGCCCTGCACCCTCAGTGACCGGAGTGTGAAGTGTGCTGAGAGCAATGGCGCACAGCTGCGGTGCTGTGCGCTACCTTATTGAAGACAGGACGTCTTCTGCCGTCGATTTTCCGGACCTCTTCAGTCTTCTGGCTCTGTAAGGGGGCCGGCGGCGCGGCTCTGGGACCCATCCATGGCTGGGCCTGTGATCGTCCCTCTGGAGCTAATGTCCAGTAGCCTAAGAAGCCCAATCCACTCTGCACGCAGGTGAGTTCGCTTCTTCTCCCCTTAGTCCCTCGGTGCAGTGAGCCTGTTGCCAGCAGGTCTCACTGAAAATAAAAAACCTACTTTAAACTTTTACTCTAAGCAGCTCAGGAGAGCCCCTTAGTATGCACCCTTCTCGTTCGGGCACAAAAATCTAACTGAGGCTTGGAGGAGGGTCATGGGGGGAGGAGCCAGTGCACACCAGGTAGTCCTAAAGCTTTTACTTTTGTGCCCAGTCTCCTGCGGAGCCGCTATTCCCCATGGTCCTTTCGGAGTCCCCAGCATCCACTAGGACGTTAGAGAAATTATATATATATATGTAATAATAATAATTAAGCACTTGAGGTTCTCTTTAAAATTCGCTCCCAGTTGTAGGACCCACATGCAACTAGCTGCCTCATAGCACCTTGCTGTAAAAACTAGAGATGAGCGCCTGAAATTTTTCGGGTTTTGTGTTTTGGTTTTGGGTTCGGTTCCGCGGCCGTGTTTTGGGTTCGAACGCGTTTTGGCAAAACCTCACCGAATTTTTTTTGTCGGATTCGGGTGTGTTTTGGATTCGGGTGTTTTTTTCAAAAAACACTAAAAAACAGCTTAAATCATAGAATTTGGGGGTCATTTTGATCCCAAAGTATTATTAACCTCAAAAACCATAATTTACACTCATTTTCAGTCTATTCTGAATACCTCACACCTCACAATATTATTTTTAGTCCTAAAATTTGCACCGAGGTCGCTGTGTGAGTAAGATAAGCGACCCTAGTGGCCGACACAAACACCGGGCCCATCTAGGAGTGGCACTGCAGTGTCACGCAGGATGTCCCTTCCAAAAAACCCTCCCCAAACAGCACATGACGCAAAGAAAAAAAGAGGCGCAATGAGGTAGCTGTGTGAGTAAGATTAGCGACCCTAGTGGCCGACACAAACACCGGGCCCATCTAGGAGTGGCACTGCAGTGTCACGCAGGATGGCCCTTCCAAAAAACCCTCCCCAAACAGCACATGACGCAAAGAAAAAAAGAGGCGCAATGAGGTAGCTGTGTGAGTAAGATTAGCGACCCTAGTGGCCGACACAAACACCGGGCCCATCTAGGAGTGGCACTGCAGTGTCACGCAGGATGTCCCTTCCAAAAAACCCTCCCCAAACAGCACATGACGCAAAGAAAAAAAGAGGCGCAATGAGGTAGCTGACTGTGTGAGTAAGATTAGCGACCCTAGTGGCCGACACAAACACCGGGCCCATTTAGGAGTGGCACTGCAGTGTCACGCAGGATGTCCCTTCCAAAAAACCCTCCCCAATCAGCACATGATGCAAAGAAAAAGAAAAGAAAAAAAGAGGTGCAAGATGGAATTGTCCTTGGGCCCTCCCACCCACCCTTATGTTGTATAAACAAAACAGGACATGCACACTTTAACCAACCCATCATTTCAGTGACAGGGTCTGCCACACGACTGTGACTGATATGACGGGTTGGTTTGGACCCCCCCCAAAAAAGAAGCAATTAATCTCTCCTTGCACAAACTGGCTCTACAGAGGCAAGATGTCCACCTCATCATCACCCTCCGATATATCACCGTGTACATCCCCCTCCTCACAGATTATCAATTCGTCCCCACTGGAATCCACCATCTCCGCTCCCTGTGTACTTTGTGGAGGCAATTGCTGCTGGTCAATGTCTCCGCGGAGGAATTGATTATAATTCATTTTAATGAACATCATCTTCTCCACATTTTCTGGATGTAACCTCGTACGCCGATTGCTGACAAGGTGAGCGGCGGCACTAAACACTCTTTCGGAGTACACACTTGTGGGAGGGCAACTTAGGTAGAATAAAGCCAGTTTGTGCAAGGGCCTCCAAATTGCCTCTTTTTCCTGCCAGTATAAGTACGGACTGTGTGACGTGCCTACTTGGATGCGGTCACTCATATAATCCTCCACCATTCTATCAATGTTGAGAGAATCATATGCAGTGACAGTAGACGACATGTCCGTAATCGTTGTCAGGTCCTTCAGTCCGGACCAGATGTCAGCATCAGCAGTCGCTCCAGACTGCCCTGCATCACCGCCAGCGGGTGGGCTCGGAATTCTGAGCCTTTTCCTCGCACCCCCAGTTGCGGGAGAATGTGAAGGAGGAGATGTTGACAGGTCGCATTCCGCTTGACTTGACAATTTTGTCACCAGCAGGTCTTTCAACCCCAGCAGACCTGTGTCTGCCGGAAAGAGAGATCCAAGGTAGGCTTTAAATCTAGGATCGAGCACGGTGGCCAAAATGTAGTGCTCTGATTTCAACAGATTGACCACCCGTGAATCCTTGTTAAGCGAATTAAGGGCTCCATCCACAAGTCCCACATGCCTAGCGGAATCGCTCCGTGTTAGCTTCTCCTTCAATGTCTCCAGCTTCTTCTGCAAAAGCCTGATGAGGGGAATGACCTGACTCAGGCTGGCAGTGTCTGAACTGACTTCACGTGTGGCAAGTTCAAAGGGCATCAGAACCTTGCACAACGTTGAAATCATTCTCCACTGCGCTTGAGACAGGTGCATTCCACCTACTATAATCGTGCTCAATTGTATAGGCTTGAATGGCCTTTTGCTGCTCCTCCAACCTCTGAAGCATATAGAGGGTTGAATTCCACCTCGTTACCACTTCTTGCTTCAGATGATGGCAGGGCAGGTTCAGTAGTTTTTGGTGGTGCTCCAGTCTTCTGTACGTGGTGCCTGTACGCCGAAAGTGTCCCGCAATTCTTCTGGCCACCGACAGCATCTCTTGCACGCCCCTGTCGTTTTTTAAAAAATTCTGCACCACCAAATTCAAGGTATGTGCAAAACATGGGACGTGCTGGAATTTGCCCATATTTAATGCACACACAATATTGCTGGCGTTGTCCGATGCCACAAATCCACAGGAGAGTCCAATTGGGGTAAGCCATTCCGCGATGATCTTCCTCAGTTGCCGTAAGAGGTTTTCAGCTGTGTGCGTATTCTGGAAAGCGGTGATACAAAGCGTAGCCTGCCTAGGAAAGAGTTGGCGTTTGCGAGATGCTGCTACTGGTGCCGCCGCTGCTGTTCTTGCGGCGGGAGTCCATACATCTACCCAGTGGGCTGTCACAGTCATATAGTCCTGACCCTGCCCTGCTCCACTTGTCCACATGTCCGTGGTTAAGTGGACATTGGGTACAACTGCATTTTTTAGGACACTGGTGAGTCTTTTTCTGAGGTCCGTGTACATTTTCGGTATCGCCTGCCTAGAGAAGTGGAACCTAGATGGTATTTGGTAACGGGGGCACACTGCCTCAATAAATTGTCTAGTTCCCTGTGAACTAACGGCGGATACCGGACGCACGTCTAACACCAACATAGTTGTCAAGGCCTCAGTTATCCGCTTTGCAGCAGGATGACTGCTGTGATATTTCATCTTCCTCGCAAAGGACTGTTGAACAGTCAATTGCTTACTGGAAGTAGTACAAGTGGGCTTACGACTTCCCCTCTGGGATGACCATCGACTCCCAGCAGCAACAACAGCAGCGCCAGCAGCAGTAGGCGTTACACGCAAGGATGCATCGGAGGAATCCCAGGCAGGAGAGGAATCGTCAGAATTGCCAGTGACATGGCCTGCAGGACTATTGGCATTCCTGGGGAAGGAGGAAATTGACACTGAGGGAGTTGGTGGGGTGGTTTGCGTGAGCTTGGTTACAAGAGGAAGGGATTTACTGGTCAGTGGACTGCTTCCGCTGTCACCCAAAGTTTTTGAACTTGTCACTGACTTATTATGAATGCGCTGCAGGTGACGTATAAGGGAGGATGTTCCGAGGTGGTTAACGTCCTTACCCCTACTTATTACAGCTTGACAAAGGGAACACACGGCTTGACACCTGTTGTCCGCATTTCTGTTGAAATACCTCCACACCGAAGAGCTGATTTTTTTGGCATTTTCACCTGGCATGTCAACGGCCATATTCCTCCCACGGACAACAGGTGTCTCCCCGGGTGCCTGACTTAAACAAACCACCTCACCATCAGAATCCTCCTGGTCAATTTCCTCCCCAGCGCCAGCAACACCCATATCCTCCTCATCCTGGTGTACTTCAACACTGACATCTTCAATCTGACTATCAGGAACTGGACTGCGGGTGCTCCTTCCAGCACTTGCAGGGGGCGTGCAAATGGTGGAAGGCGCATGCTCTTCACGTCCAGTGTTGGGAAGGTCAGGCATCGCAACCGACACAATTGGACTCTCCTTGTGGATTTGGGATTTCGAAGAATGCAGTTCTTTGCTGTGCTGCTTTTGCCAGCTTGAGTCTTTTCATTTTTCTAGCGAGAGGCTGAGTGCTTCCATCCTCATGTGAAGCTGAACCACTAGCCATGAACATAGGCCAGGGCCTCAGCCGTTCCTTGCCACTCCGTGTCGTAAATGGCATATTGGCAAGTTTACGCTTCTCCTCCGACAATTTTATTTTAGGTTTTGGAGTCCTTTTTTTTCTGATATTTGGTGTTTTGGATTTGACATGCTCTGTACGATGACATTGGGCATCGGCCTTGGCAGACGACGTTGCTGGCATTTCATCGTCTCGGCCATGACTAGTGGCAGCAGCTTCAGCACGAGGTGGAAGTGGATCTTGATCTTTCCCTAATTTTGGAACCTCAACATTTTTGTTCTCCATATTTTAATAGGCACAACTAAAAGGCACCTCAGGTAAACAATGGAGATGGATACTAGTATACAATTATGGACTGCCTGCCGAGTGCAGACACAGAGGTAGCCACAGCCGTGAACTACCGTACTGTACTGTGTCTGCTGCTAATATAGACTGGTTGATAAAGAGATGTCTATGTAACTATGTATGTATAAAGAAGAAAGAAAAAAAAACCACGGTTAGGTGGTATACAATTATGGACGGACTGCCTGCCGAGTGCAGACACAGAGGTAGCCACAGCCGTGAACTACCGTACTGTACTGTGTCTGCTGCTAATATAGACTGGTTGATAGAGATGTCTATGTAACTATGTATGTATAAAGAAGAAAGAAAAAAAAACCACGGTTAGGTGGTATACAATTATGGACGGACTGCCTGCCGAGTGCAGACACAGAGGTAGCCACAGCCGTGAACTACCGTACTGTACTGTGTCTGCTGCTAATATAGACTGGTTGATAAAGAGATGTCTATGTAACTATGTATGTATAAAGAAGAAAGAAAAAAAAACCACGGTTAGGTGGTATACAATTATGGACGGACTGCCTGCCGAGTGCAGACACAGAGGTAGCCACAGCCGTGAACTACCGTACTGTACTGTGTCTGCTGCTAATATAGACTGGTTGGTAAAGAGATGTCTATGTAACTATGTATGTATAAAGAAGAAAGAAAAAAAAACCACGGTTAGGTGGTATACAATTATGGACGGACTGCCTGCCGAGTGCAGACACAGAGGTAGCCACAGCCGTGAACTACCGTACTGTACTGTGTCTGCTGCTAATATAGACTGGTTGATAAAGAGATGTCGTAGTAGTATGTATGTATAAAGAAGAAAAAAAAACCACGGTTAGGTGGTATACAATTATGGACGGACTGCCTGCCGAGTGCAGACACAGAGGTAGCCACAGCCGTGAACTACCGTACTGTGTCTGCTGCGACTGGATGATAAATGATATAAAAAATATATATATATATCACTACTGCAGCCGGACAGGTATATATTATATATTATATAATGACGGACCTGCTGGACACTGTCTGTCAGCAGAATGAGTTTTATTTTTATAGAATAAAAAAAACAACAACACACAAGTGAAGTCACACGACGAGTGTTTAACTTTTTCAGGCAATCACAATATAAGTATACTACTAACTATACTGGTGGTCAGTGTGGTCAGGTCACTGGTCAGTCACACTGGCAGTGGCACTCCTGCAGCAAAAGTGTGCACTGTTTAATTTTAATATAATATTATGTACTCCTGGCTCCTGCTATAACCTATAACTGGCACTGCAGTGCTCCCCAGTCTCCCCCACAATTATAAGCTGTGTGAGCTGAGCAGTCAGACAGATATATAAATATATATATATATATATATATATATATATATATATATATATATATATATATATATATATATATATAGATGATGCAGCACACTGGGCTGAGCCTGAGCAGTGCACACAGATATGGTATGTGACTGAGTCACTGTGTGTATCGCTTTTTTCAGGCAGAGAACGGATATATTAAATAAACTGCACTGTCTGGTGGTCACTCACTAGTAAACTCTCTGCACTCTCTACACTTCTACAGTACTCCTCCTAGTCCTAAGCTCCAGTAAATCTCTCTCTCTTATAATCTAAATGGAGAGGACGCCAGCCACGTCCTCTCCCTATCAATCTCAATGCACGTGTGAAAATGGCGGCGACGCGCGGCTCCTTATATAGAATCCGAGTCTCGCGAGAATCCGACAGCGTCATGATGACGTTCGGGCGCGGTCGGGTTAACCGAGCAAGGCGGGAGGATCCGAGTCTGCTCGGACCCGTGAAAAAAACCATGAAGTTCGGGCGGGTTCGGATTCAGAGAAACCGAACCCGCTCATCTCTAGTAAAAACCCTCAGACAACTTATTATTAACCGTAATTGGCAAATGCTTTGATTACATCACATCACCAGTGTCATATATGAAACATCTGACATTTTAATAGCACAGTGTCTGCTTGAATTAACTAATACAGTACGTGGCTCCATCTCACACACACAAAAAAAAAAATACTCAAAAGTTGTTTTATAAGAATATTTTTTGCTATATTTCAGCAGTCTTTTATTTATTTATTTTTAGGTGCAAATTGACAGCGTTTTATTACTGTAAGCCCTAAGTAGTTTTCCTTATCAGTGGTTATTCTGGAGTGTATGTTTTATTTGTGAATATTTAATAAAACGTAATATCATTTACAGCGATCTTTCACTTCTGCCTATTGTACACCACACAGTGCGCATAAATGCACTGCCTATATTTTTCAGTCTTCAGATGTAGACAATGGTGCAGTAGGAATCTGTATCACCATTTCATGTAAAGCAGCTAATGAGAATGTTAGCAAACAGAAAAAATGAGTTGAAGGCAACCAGAAGAGAAATCCAAGTAAAGAAGAAAATGCAAAGTAGTAATATGAGGTCATGGAGAGACTCTCCATGACCTGATATTACTACTTTGCATTTTCTTCTGTTCTCTAAAAATACGATTTTAAACCTACCGGTAAATCTTTTTCTCCTAGTCCGTAGAGGATGCTGGGGACTCCGTAAGGACCATGGGGAATAGACGGGCTCCGCAGGAGACATGGGCACTAAAAAGAACTTTAGGTATGGGTGTGCACTGGCTCCTCCCTCTATGCCCCTCCTCCAGACCTCAGTTAGAGAAACTGTGCCCAGAGAAGACGGACAGTACGAGGAAAGGATTTTTTTTATCTAAGGGCAAGATTCATACCAGCCCACACCATCCACACCGTATAACATGGATATATGAACCAGTCAACAGTATGAAACAAAACAGCATCAGCCCGAAACTGATCAAAACTGTAACATAACCCTTATGTAAGCAGAAACTATATACAAGTCTTGCAGAATGTAGTCCGCACTGGGACGGGCGCCCAGCATCCTCTACGTACTAGGAGAAAAAGATTTACCGGTAGGTTTAAAATCTTATTTTCTCTTACGTCCTAGAGGATGCTGGGGACTCCGTAAGGACCATGGGGATTATACCAAAGCTCCAAATCGGGCGGGAGAGTGCGGATGACTCTGCAGCACTGATTGAGCAAACATGAGGTCCTCATCAGCCAAGGTATCAAACTTGTAGAACTTTGCAAAGGTGTTTGAACCCGACCAAGTCGCCGCTCGGCAAAGCTGTAATGCCGAGACACCTCGGGCAGCCGCCCAAGACGAGCCCACCTTCCTAGTGGAATGGGCCTTTACAGAATTTGGTAACGGCAATTCAGCCGTAGAATGAGCCTGCTGAATTGTGTTACAGATCCAGCGAGCAATAGTCTGCTTAGAAGCAGGAGCGCCAACCTCGTTGGCTGCATACAGGACAAACAGAGCCTCTGTTTTCCTAACCCGAACCGTTCTGGCCACATAAATTTTCAATGCCCTGACCACATCAAGGGACACGGAATCCTCCAAGTCCTGCGTAGCCACAGGCACCACAATAGGTTGGTTCATATGAAAAGATGAAACCACCTTGGGCAAAAATTGAGGACGAGTCCGCAACTCCGCTCTATCCACATGGAAAACCAGATAGGGGCTTTTGTGAGATAGAGCCACCAATTCCGACACTCGCCTTGCCGATGCCAAGGCCAACAACATGACCACTTTCCAAGTGAGATACTTTAATTCCACCGTTTTAAGAGGTTCAAACCAGTGAGACTTAAGGAACCGCAACACCACGTTAAGGTCCCAGGGTGCCACTGGAGGTACAAAAGGAAGCTGGCTATGCAGCACTCCCTTCACAAAAATCTGTACTTCCGGAAGAGAAGCCAATTCCTTCTGAAAGAAAATGGACAGGGACGAAATCTGAACCTTAATGGAGCCTAATTTTAGGCCCAAATTCACTCCAGTCTGTAGGAAGTGAAGGAAACGGCCCAGATGGAATTCTGCCGGAGGAGCATTCCTGGACTCACACCAAGATACATACTTCCGCCATATACGGTGATAATGTTTTGCTGTCACGTCCTTCCCAGAGTCGGAATGACCTCATCCGGAATGCACTTTTCCGCTAAGATCCGGCGTTCAACCGCCATGCCGTCAAACGCAGCCGCGGTAAGTCTTGGAACAGACAGGGCCCCTGTTGTAACAGGTCCTCTCTGAGAGGAAGAGGCCACGGATCTTCTGTGAGCATTCCCTGCAGATCCGGATACCAGGCCCTTCGAGGCCAATCTGGAACAATGAGAATGGTCTGTACTCCTCTTCGTCTTATGATTCTCAATATCTTGGAGATGAGAGGAAGAGGAGGAAACACATAGACCGACTGGAACACCCACGGTGTCACCGGGGCGTCCACTGCTACCGCCTGAGGGTCCCTTGACCTGGCGCAATACCTCGGTAGCTTTTTGTTGAGGCGTGACGCCATCATGTCTATCTGAGGCAGTCCCCACTGACTTGCAATTTCTGCGAAGACTTCCTGATGAAGTCCCCACTCTCCTGGATGTAGATCGTGTCTGCTGAGGAAGTCTGCTTCCCAGTTGTCCACTCCTGGAATGAAGACTTCTGTCAGAGCGCTTACATGATTTTCCGCCTAACGAAGAATCCTGGTGGCTTCTGCCATTGCCACTCTGCTTTTTGTTCCGCCTTGGCGGTTTACATGAGCCACTGCGGTGATGTTGTCTGACTGAATCAGAACCGGTAGGTCGCGAAGCAAAGTCTCCGCTTGACGAAGGCCGTTGTATATGGCCCTTAATTCCAGTACGTTGATGTGAAGACAAGCCTCCTGGCTTGACCAGAGACCTTGGAAGTTTCTTCCCTGTGTGACTGCTCCCCAACCTCGGAGGCTCGCGTCCGTGGTTGTCAGAACCCAGTCCTGAATGCCGAACCTGCGACCCTCTAGAAGGTGAGCACTTTGTAGCCACCACAGGAGAGATACCCTGGCCCTGGGGGACAGGCTGATCATCTGATGAATCTGTAGATGTGACCCGGACCACTTGTCCAGAAGGTCCCACTGAAAAGTCCTCGCATGGAACCTGCCGAACGGAATGGCCTCGTAAGACGCCACCATCTTTCCCAGAACTCGAGTGCAGTGATGCACCGACACCCTTTTTGGCTTCAAGAGGTCCCTGACCAAATTCATAAGTTCTTGGGCCTTTTCCATCGGGAGATAAACCCTTTTCTGGTCTGTATCCAGAATCATGCCTAAGAAAGGCAAACGGGTCGTCGGAACCAACTGTGACTTCGGGATATTGAGAATCCAGCCATGCTGCTGCAACACCCTCAGGGAAAGCGATACGCTGTTCAGCAACTGCTCTCTTGATCTCGCTTTTATTAGGAGATCGTCCAAGTACGGGATAATTGTGACACATTGCTTGCGCGCAGGAGCACCATCATTTCCGCCATTACCTTGGTGAAAATCCTCGGGGCCGTGGAAAGCCCAAACGGCAACGTCTGAAATTGGTAATGACAATCCTGTACAGCAAATCTCAGGAACGCCTGATGAGGCGGATATATGGGGACATGAAGGTATGCATCCTTTATGTCCAGGGACACCATATAATCCCCCCCTTCCAGGCTGGCTATGACCGCCCTGAGCGATTCCATCTTGAACTTGAACCTTTTTAAGTATAGGTTTAAGGATTGTAAAATTTAAAATGGGTCTGACCGAACCGTCCGGTTTTGGGACCACAAACAGGGTTGAGTAATACCCCATCCCCTGCTGAAACAGGGGAACCTTGACCACCACTTGTTGAAGACACAATTTTTGAATTGCATTTAAAACTATCTCCCTCTCTGGGGAAGAAGCCAGTAGGGCCGATTTGAAAAACCGGCGAGGCGGCACCTCTTCGAATTCCAGCTTGTAACCCTGGGAAACAATTTCTATGCCCAGGGATCTACCTGTGAGTGAACCCAGACGTGGCTGAAAAGTCGAAGACGTGCCCCACTGGGGCGGACTCCCTCAGCGGAGCCCCAGCGTCATGCAGTGGATTTTGTAGAGGCCGGAGAGGACATCTGCTCCTGGGAACTAGCTGTAGTTGGCAGCTTTTTCCCCCTGCCCTTACCTCTGGCAAGAAAGGAAGATTCCCATACTCTCTTGGGTTTATGCGATCGAAAGGACTGCATCTGATAATGTGACGTTTTCTTAGGTTGTGAGGAAACATAAGGCAAAAAAGTTGATTTACCTGCAGTAGCTGTGGAAACCAGGTACGTGAGACCTTCCCCAAACAATTCCTCACCCTTGTAAGGCAAAACCTCCATATGCCTCTTCGAGTCGGCATCACCCGTCCATTGTCGGGTCCATAGGGCTCGTCTAGCAGAAATCGCCATAGCGTTGGCTCTGGACCACAGTAGGCCAACGTCTCTCTCAGCATCTCTCATATATAGGACAGCATCCTTAATATGACCCAGGGTCAATAAAATGGTTTCCTTATCCAGCGTATCTATATCAGCAGATAAGGTATCTGTCCACGCTGCTACAGCGCTACAAACCCAAGCCGACGCTATCGCCGGTCTGAGTAATGTACCAGTATGTGTGTAACTTGACTTCAAGGTAGTCTCCTGCCTGCGATCAGCAGGATCCTTGAGGGTTGCGGTATCTTGAGATGGCAGCGCTACCTTTTTGGATAAGCGTGTCAACGCTTTGTCCACCCTTGGGGAGGATTCCCACCGTATCCTGTCCTTAGCCGGGAAAGGATACGCCATAAGAATCCTTTTGAGAATCTGCAGTTTTTTGTCCAGAGATTCCCAAGACTTTTCAAATAACTCATTCAGCTCATGAGAAGGGGGAAAGGCTACCTCAGGTTTCTTTTCCTTATACATGCGCACCCTCGTGTCAGGGACAGAGGGGTCATCTGTGATATGCAACACCTCTTTTATTGCAATAATCATATAATGAATACTTTTAGCCAATTTTGGCTGCAACTTCACATCATCATAGTCGACACTGGAGTCAGAATCCGTGTCGGTATCCATGTCTACAACCTGGGATAGTGGGCGCTTTTGAGACCCAGAAGGCCCCTGCGACATAGTAAAAGGCAGGTCTAGACTGCCTGTACATTCCCTGGACTCTGCTTTGTCCAACCTCTTGTGGAATAAATTCACAGCACACACCCAGCGCTAATAACTTTGGAAACCAAAATTCTCAGATAGCGATATAATAAGATTTTACTCACCGGTAAATCTATTTCTCGTAGTCCGTAGTGGATGCTGGGACTCCGTAAGGACCATGGGGATTAGCGGCTCCGCAGGAGACTGGGCACAACTAAAGAAAGCTTTAGGACTACCTGGTGTGCACTGGCTCCTCCCACTAAGACCCTCCTCCAGACCTCAGTTAGGATACTGTGCCCGGAAGAGCTGACACAATAAGGAAGGATTTTGAATCCCGGGTAAGACTCATACCAGCCACACCAATCACAACGTATAACTCGTGATACTATACCCAGTTAACAGTATGATAACAACTGAGCCTCTCAACAGATGGCTCAACAATAACCCTTTAGTTAGGCAATAACTATATACAAGTATTGCAGACAATCCGCACTTGGGATGGGCGCCCAGCATCCACTACGGACTACGAGAAATAGATTTACCGGTGAGTAAAATCTTATTTTCTCTAACGTCCTAAGTGGATGCTGGGACTCCGTAGGGACCATGGGGATTATACCAAAGCTCCCAAACGGGCAGGAGAGTGCGGATGACTCTGCAGCACCGAATGAGCAAACTCTAGGTCCTCCTCAGCCAGGGTATCAAACTTGTAGACTCTTGCAAGAGTGTTTTAACCCGACCAAGTAACAGCTCGGCAAATTTGTAAAGCCGAGACCCCTCGGGCAGCCGCCCAAGAAGAGCCCACTTTCCTCGTGGAATGGGCTTTCACAGATTTAGGGTGCGGCATTCCAGCCGCAGAATGTGCAAGTTGAATCGTGCTACAGATCCAGCGAGCAATAGTCTGCTTAGAAGCAGGAGCACCCAGCTTGTTGGGTGCATACAGGATAAATAGCGAGTCAGTTTTCCTGACTCCAGCCGTCCTGGAAACATATACTTTTCAGGGCCCTGACTACGTCCAGAAAACTTGGAATCCTCCAAGTCCCAAGTAGCCGCAGGCACCACAATAGGTTGGTTCACATGAAAAACTGATACCACCTTAGGAAGGAATTGGGAACGAGTCCTCAATTCCGCCTTATCCATATAAAATACAGATAAGGGCATTTGTATGACAAAGCCGCCAATTCTGATACACGCCTGGCCGACGCCACGGCCCACAGCATGACCACTTTCCACGTGAGGTATTGTAGCTCCACGGATTTAAGTGGCTCAACTCAATGCGACTTCAGGAAATCCAACACTACGTTGAGATCCCACGGTGCCACTGGAGGCATAAACGGGGGTTGACTATGCAGCACTCCCTTAACAAAAGTCTGAACTTCAGGCAGTGAAGCCAGTTCTATTTTGGAAGAAAATCGATAGAGCCGAAATCTGGACCTTAATGGAACCCAATTTTAGGTCCATAGTCACCTCTGACTTGTAGGAAGTGCAGAAAGCGACCTAGCTGAAATTCCTCCTTTGGGGCCTTACTGGCCTCACAGCACGCAACATATTTCCGCCATATGCGGTGATAATGGTTTGCGTTCACTTCTTTCCTAGCTTTAAATAGCGTAGGGATAACTTCCTCCGGAATGCCCTTTTCCTTCAGGATCCGGCGTTCAACCGCCATGCCGTCAAACGCAGCCGCGGTACGTCTTGGAACAGACAGGCCCCCTGCTGCAGCAGGTCCTGTCTGAGCGGCAGAGGCCATGGGTCCTCTGAGATCATTTCTTGGAGTTCTGGGTACCAAGCTCTTCTTGGCCACCCGGAACAATGAGTATAGTTCTTACTCCTCTCCTTCTTATTATTCTCATTACCCTGGGTATGAGAGGCAGAGAAGGGAACACATACACCGACTGGTACACCCACGGTGTTACCAGAGCGTCCACAGCTATCGCCTGAGGGTCCCTTGACCTGGCGCAATATCTTTGTAGCTTTTTGTTGATGCGGGACGCCATCCTGTCCACCTGTGGCCTTTCCCCACGGTGTACAATCATTTGGAAGACTTCTGGATGAAGTCCCCACTCTCTCGGGTGGAGGTCGTGTCTGCTGAGAAAGTCTGCTTCTCAGTTGTCCACTCCGGGAATGAACACTGCTGACAGTGCTAACACATGATTTTCCGCCCATCGGAGAATCCTTCTGGCTTCTGCCATCGCCATCCTGCTTCTTGTGCCGCCCTGTCGGTTTACATGAGCGACCGCCGTGATGTTGTCTGACTGGATCAGCACCGGCCGGTGTTGAAGCAGGGGTCTCGCCTGAGTTAGGGCATTGTAAATGGCCCAAAGTTCCAGAACATTTATGTGTAGGGAAGTCTCCTGACTTTTCCATAGGCCTTGGAAGTTTCTTCCCTGTGTGACTGCCCCCCAGCCTTGAAGGCTGGCATCCGTGGTCACCAGGACCCAGTCCTGTATGCCGAATCTGCGGCCCCCTAGAAGATGTGCAGTCACCACCACAGCGACACCCTGGCCCTTGGAGACAGGGTTATCCGCCAATGCATCTGAGAATGCGACCCGGACCACTTGTCCAACAGATCCCACTGGAAGATCCTTGCATGGGACTTGACGAATGGAAATTCTTCGTAAGAAGCTACCATCTTTCCAAAGGCTCGCGTGCATAGATGCACAGATACCTGTATTTGTATTAGGAGGTCTCCGTCTAGAGATGCCAACTCCTTGGACTTCTCCTCCGGGAGAAACCCTTTTTATCCTGTTCTGTGTCCAGAACCATACCCAGGAACAGTAGACGCGTCGTAGGAACCAGCTGTGACTTTGGAATATTCAGAATCCAGCCGTGCTGTTGTAGCACTTCCTGCTACTCCGACGAACAACTGCTCCCTGGACCTCGCCTTTATAAGGAGATCGTCCAAGTACGGGATAAGTACTTCGGCCATTACCTTGGTAAATACCCTCGGTGCCGGGGACAGACCAACGGCAACGTCTGGAATTGGTAATGACAATCCTGTACCACAATTTTGAGGTACACCTGGTGACGAGGGTAAATAGGGACATGCAGGTAAGTATCCTTGATGTCCAGTGATACCCTGAAATTTTCCAGGCTTGCAATAATCGCCCTGAGCGATTCCATTTTGAACTTGAACCTTCGTATATAAGTGTTCAAGGATTTCAATTTTAGAATGGGTCTCACCGAACCGTCTGGTTTCGGTACCACAACATTTTGGAATAGTAACCCCGGCCTTGTTGAAAGAGGGGTACCTTGATTTCACCTGCTGGAAGTACAGCTTGTGAATTGCCGCCAGTACTACCTTTCTCCGAGGGCAGCAGGCAAGGCTGATGTGAGGCAACGGCGAGGGGGAGTCGTCTCGAACTCCAGCCTGTATCCCTGTGATACTACTTGCAGAACCTAGGGATCCACCTGTGGGCAAGCCCACTGATCCCTGCAGTTCCCGAGACGCGCTCGCACCGCACCTGTCTCCACCTGTGGAGCCCCAGCGTCATGCGGTGGACTCAGAGGAAGCGAGGGAAGATATTTGATCCTGGAACTGGCTGACTGGTGCAGCTTTTTCCTTCTTCCCTTGTCTCTGTGCAGAAAGGAAGCGCCTTTGACCCGCTTGCTTTTCTGAAGCCGAAAGGACTGTACCTGAAAATACGGTGCTTTCTTTAGGCTTTTGTGAGGAAACCGGAGGTAAAAAATTTTCTTCCCAGCTGTTGCTGTGGATACGAGGTCCCAGAGACCATCCCCAAACAATTCCTCACCCTTATAAGGCAGAATCTCCATGTGCCTTTTAAATGCAGCATCACCTGTCCACTGCCGGGTTTCTACTACCCTCCTGGCAGAATGGACATTGCATTAATTCTGGATGCCAGCCGGCAAATATCCCTCTGTGCATCCTTTATATATAAGACAACGTCTTAAATATGCTCAATGTTAGCAAATATTATTATCCCTGTCTTAGCGTATTAATATTATCTGACAGGGTGTCAGACCACGCTGCAGCAGCACTATTTATGCTGAGGCAATTGCAGGTTTCAGTATATAACCTGAGTGTGTAAATACAGACTTCAGGATCGCCTCCTGCTTTTTATCAGAAGGTTCCTTCAAGGTGGCCGTATCCTAAGACGGCAGTGCCACCTTTTGACAAACGTGTGAGCGCCTTATCCACCCTAAGGGATATCTCCCAACGTGACCTATCCTCTGGTGGGAAAGGGTACGCCATCAGTAACTTTTTAGAAATTACCAGTTTCTTATCGGGGGAAACCACGCTTCTTTACACACTGCATTCATTCATCTTTTGGGGGAACAAAACAGTGGCTGTTTTTTCTCCCCAAAAATAAAACCCCTTTTATGTGGTACTTGGGTTCATGTCAGAAAATGCGTAACATTTTTCATTGCCGAGATCATGTAACGGATGTTCCTAGTGGATTGTGTATATGTCTCAACCTCGTCGACACTGGAGTCAGACTCCGTGTCGACATCTGTGTCTGCCATCTGAGGTAACGGGCGTTGTTTGAGCCCCTGATGGCCTTTGAGACGCCTGGGCAGACGCGGGCTGAGAAGCCGGCTGTCCCACAGCTGTTACGTCATCCAGCCTTTTATGTAAGGAGTTGACACTGTCGGTTAATACCTTCCACCTATCCATCCACTCTGGTGTCGGCCCCACAGGGGGCGACATCCCATTTATCGGCCTCTGCTCCGCCTCCACGTAACCTTCCTCATCCAACATGTCGACACAGCCGTACCGACACACCGCACACACACAGGGAATGCTCTGACTGAGGACAAGACCCCTCAAAGTCCTTTGGGGAGACCGAGAGAGAGTATGCTAGCACACACCAGAGCGCTATATAATGCAGGGATTAACACTATAACTGAGTGATTTTTCCCCAAATAGCTGCTTGTATACATATATTGCGCCTAAATTTAGTGCCCCCCCCCCTCTCTTTTTAACCCTTTGAGCCTGAAAACTACAGGGGAGAGCCTGGGGAGCTGTCTTCCAGCTGCACTGTGAAGAGAAAATGGCGCCAGTGTGCTGAGGGAGAAGCCCCGCCCCCTTTTCGGCTGACTTTCTCCCGCTTTTTCTGTGATACTGGCAGGGGTAATTTTACATCTATATAGCCTCTGGGACTATATATGATGTATATTTTGCCAGCCAAGGTGTTATTTATTGCCCTCAGGGCGCCCCCCCCCAGCGCCCTGCACCCATCAGTGACCGAAGTGTGAGGTGTACATGAGGAGCAATGGCGCACAGCTGCAGTGCTGTGCGCTACCTTGGTGAAGACCGAAGTATTCTGCCGCCGATTTTCCGGACCTTCTTCGTGCTTCTGGCTCTGTAAGGGGGACGGCGGCGCGGCTCCGGGAACGAACACCAAGGTCGGGTCCTGCGGTCGATCCCTCTGGAGCTAATGGTGTCCAGTAGCCTAAGAAGCCCAAACTACCACCTGTTAGGTAGGTTCGCTTCTTCTCCCCTTAGTCCCTCGCTGCAGTGAGTCTGTTGCCAGCAGATCTCACTGAAAATAAAAAACCTAAATATACTTTCTTTCTAGGTGCTCAGGAGAGCCCCTAGTGTGCATCCAGCTCGGCCGGGCACAAGAATCTAACTGAGGTCTGGAGGAGGGTCTTAGTGGGAGGACCCAGTGCACACCAGGTAGCCCTAAAGCTTTCTTTAGTTGTGCCCAGTCTCCTGCGGAGCCGCTAATCCCCATGGTCCTTACGGAGTCCCAGCATCCACTTAGGACGCATATATATATATATATATATATATATATATATATATATATATATATATATATATATATATATATATATATATATATATATATATATATATATATATATATATATATAGTGAAAAGATTGGTGGCACTCAAGCAGGCTGGTAAATGCAAAGAAAATGTCCCGTTATTTGCCTACATGTTTCGGGGAAACTACCCGTCCTCAGGTCTAGCCCTGAGGACGGGGAGTTTCCCCGAAACATGTAGGCAAATAAAGGGACATTTTCTTTGCATTTACCAGCCTGCTTGAGTGCCACCAATCTTTTCACTCTATTTTGTCAATCGTTGACCTGGAGGGCACCGCAGCAAAGGAACTTTATTTATATCTTTTGGAGTGCCGGTATTACTTTTGAAATATACCGTATATACTCGAGTATAAGCCGACTTTTTCAGCACTTTTTTTTTGTGCTGAAAAAGCCCCCTCGGCTTATACTCGAGTCAGTGCTGGCAGTGCAGTGCAGTGGGCAGGAGGGACACGGAGGGCACAGCGTGCGCCTCTCCTGTGTTCCTCCTGCGTCTCCGGCGGATCTATTAAAGGAAGTACCCGTTCGTGAGCACTGATTGGCTCACGAACCGGCACTTTATTTAACAGACCCGCCGCGGCCGCCAGAGATGCAGGAGGGACACAGGAGAGGCGCGCGCTGTGCCCTCCGTGTCCCTCCTTCACAAGACAATGCTGGAGCGGCGGAGGGTAAGTTGTAGCAGGCGCTGGGGGAGTATATTTGGCACTTGGGGGGGGGGCATATGTGGCACTGAGGGGGCATGCATATCTGGCAGTATGAGGGCATATCTGGCACTGTGGGGGCATATCTGGCACTGTGAGGGGGATATCTGGCAGTGTGAGGGCATATCTGGCACTGAGGGGGCATGCATATCTGGCAGTATGAGGGCATATCTGGCACTGTGGGGGCATATCTGGCACTGTGGGGGCATATCTGGCAGTATGAGGGCATATCTGGCAGTGTGAGGGCTGTGTATGGCTAGAGCTCCATTTCCCACCCTAGGCTTATACTCGAGTCAATAAGTTTTCCCAGGTTTTTGTGGTAAAATTAGGTGCCTCGGCTTATATTCGGGTCGACTTATACTCGAGTATATACGGTATATATATTTCTTGATTGCACCAAATGATGTGCCCCCCCCCCCCCCTTCTTTAAACCCCTTTGTCACCGTGTTCAGCAGGGGAGAGTCCGGGGAGCCAGCTTCTCAGCGTGTGCTGTGGAGAAAAATGGCGCTGGTGAGTGCTGAGGATCAAGCTCCGCCCCCTCAGCTCCCGCTCGAATGCATTTAAAAACTGGCGGGGGATACCCATATACAGTCCACAGAGCCAATATATCTAGTTTTACCAGTCCCAGAGGTGTAAATTGCTGCCCAGGGCGCGCGCCCCCCCCCCCCTCCCCCTGCACCCTTACAGTGCCTACCGTGTGTGTTTTATGTGGGAGCAACTGCACGTTACCTCAGTGAAGATCTGAAGTCTTCTGCTGCCTCTGAAGTCTTCTATCTTCTTATACTCACCCGGCTTCTATCTTCCGGCTCTGTGAGGAGGACAGCGGCGCGGCTCCGGGACGAACAGCTAGGAGAGACCTGCGTTCTGACTCCCTCTGGAGCTAATGGTGTCCAATAGCCTAAGAAGCAGAGCCTAGCATTTAAGTAGGTCTGCTTCTCTCTCCTCAGTCACTCGATGCAGGGAGCCTGTTGCCAGCAGGCTCCCTGAAATGAAAAAACCTAACAAAAATTCTTTCTTTCAGGAAACTCAGGAGAGCTCCCTTTAATGCACCCAGTCTCCTCTGGGCACACTATCAAACTGAGGTCTGGAGGAGGGGCATAGAGGGAGGAGCCAGTGCAAACCCATACCTAAAGTTCTTTTTATTGCCCATGTCTCCTGCGGAGCCAGTCTATTCCCCATGGTCCTTACGGAGTCCCCAGCATCCTCTAGGACGTAAGAGCAATATAGGCAGTTAATTTTTGCGCACTGTGTGGTGTACAATAGGCAGAAGTAAAAGATCGCTGTAAATGATATTAAGTTTTATTAAATATTCACAAATAAAACATCATTGTTTACAGTGTGTCTGGGAAGTGCAGTATGTTGTAGAATACTGTCCAGGAGAGTATTCTACAACATACTGCACTTCCCAGACACACTGTAAACCTGATGCAGGACACTTTCCTTTGCATTAATACCATACAGGTATGTACATGGGAAGCTCCCGGCACAGCAGCTTCTCTCTGGCCTCCTGCTCATGGTCAGCAAATCAGATCAATCTCACAGCACCTACTTTCAAACTCTATTATCCATTCCCTATAGATTCTGTGCTCAGTTCTAAGTGATGACTATATAAAAAGTACAACAGCAGCTGTGATGTGTTAGCTTTCATTTAAAGTAATACAACTTTTATTACGATAATCTTTATTAAACCAGTATCGCCATGTTACACAGCTCTGTATATGGAGGGATTGTGGTAAAATAAATTCCATACAAATGACATAAAAGAGAAGGTAAAAAGGTGGATTTGCCAAATGAGTTTGCAATCTCAAAAAGGTGTGGTCCGCTTGATACATACTGTAATTGCAAGTAACATTAACAATTGTATTTACCAATGTAAGCTTATAATCATACAAGCAGCAAATGTGCTAATTCCTGGCACTAAGTAGTTGGTGAATACAACTACTGTACATGGCTAGCTCCTGTCTCAAAGCAGTTGGTGGATACATAAAAATAGCTAGTTCCTTCCTCTGAGCAGATGGTGGATTCAACTATATATCTTGTTCCTGGCACTGAGTATTTGGTGGCTACAGCTATATATGGATATAGATAATGCTGATCAATGTGCACCAAGTGCCGTTATAAAAACTGTTCTACCTGTTAAAGGTTAAAAAGACAAAGAGAAGCACTTTCTTCAAATTCTGCATGGTAATTCTTATGAACCTGCAGACTTTGCACATCACATTCATGTATACTCAAGGGTTCTGCAATTATTGATCTTGTGCACGCATCAATAATAATGTTGCACAAAACAAGATATTACTGCATCCAGATATCATTCCAACTTCACCTTGCACAACAAAGAGGCACTTTTTACTCAAACACTTGCTGAGCATGCAACACTTCAGAATGATTCCTGTCCAGACAGAAACACGCAAATAGCCCTGCACAGCTTCCTCACCAAGGTACAGATGCCAGTGAATCTTTGCAGCTCATTATATGAACTTGCTCATTCATGTTGTTTCCTAAGATCCTTTAAGTCTTCTAGGAATTGAAAGTAACCAGTGTGTACATCTGCAAAGGTCAATGATCTAAACATATGGGAATGGCTAGACTAGCGTGATTTAGAGCTTACCCAGGCAGCGGCAACATCGCTTTATCCACCCAAATAGGTCACCTTGTTAACATTCCAAATACTAGTCACAGATAAGATACAGTGCAGTACGGAAGCATATTTTTATTTTTTTGCATAGGATAACAAGGTCTCTAAGTTCTCCCCATGGTCTTGGCATTGGTGTATAAAAGGAGACCTAATAGGAAAGATTGATTGTGAAGTCTAGACCTGTTCTGTTATCATACTTTCTGGTTTATCCAGTCATTTTTCAAAACATGTACGCTACTCAACTAAATTGATAACCTCTATGGCATCCCTTTTGAGAGCCATTTCACAGTTAAATTACCCTTTTCAGCTACCACCATTATATCTAAGGCTGCTCTGCCAGAATATTTGTTTTAATAATTTAATGTAATGAAACCTGTTACAAATCACCCCTTGCAGTCATAACCGTGCAAAATGTCCCCTAAATATCCAGGAGGGATACGGCAGCATTGATGTATAACCGAAGCTTCTCAAATTCTTTGAAGCGGTGTGCAATTTAAAAGTCTAAATAGCAGACAGAGGCATAACAGATGGTGAAAAGATATGGACCTCAGATAAGAAAAGGATATTATGTAAAAGAAGCGTCAGGTCTCACTAATGGACTATAGCACTCATCTGCAGTCTTTCATTCCTAGCCCAGGTAATTACAAAACTACTATTGGCATATGCTTTGGTATACAGCATGGTCAATTACTTCCCCTCAGCACTGAGAACAAACTAGTAATTAAAGTTGAATCCAGCATCACTTTAAATACTGTTTCAAATGTACTGCAGAGCACTGCAGCAGAGTGCATGACAATTTATAAAGATGAAAGTGGCCTAATAAAATATATGTGATCTTAAAGTATATAGATTATAGTGAAGTTTACTAGACTGCAGTCAAACAGTCCCTCTAGCTAATGGGGCCCTTACATCTACGATCAATGTTTTTTCCTGACACTAGTTAGTCTTTTCAACTAGAGGGCAGCTTTCCGACATTTACCACCATTGAGTGGCATGGAAATGATGGGTCTTCCCATGACAAAATAAAACAGCTGTCAAAAATTTGTCCTAGCCACAACGCAACCGTGAATGAAATAAATATGGGTAACCTGGTTCTGTGCAACCTCTAAAAAGCAGCCAAAGGAGAATAAAACTCTTGGGGTGATCCTCACATTACAATAACAGTTCAGACAAGAAGGGGGGGTTGAGTGTTCCTCTATCGGCGCCATATGTAGAGCAGTAATAGTCAAAAAGAGCAATATTCTATATTAAAAGGTATGTCTATTCTAAATAGTTTTTGACTATTCCTGCTCTATATATAGCGCCGATAGAGGGAAACTCAACCCCCCTTCTTAACAGCACAACCACGGGTCTACAATGCTCATGCACACACTGGGTTTCTTGTGCAGGCGATGGTGCTTTCATCAAATGGTTTTGGTACAATGGTTAGCTACCATTGGCACTTATTCAGAGGTGTTTGGATGTGCCATCACAGCTGCTTACATAGAAGCAGCAGTGATAACAATATGGGTGTGGTATAACAGTCAGACCGCCAATAGATAGACACCACATGTTAAAACAGTCAAAAGGTCGACAGAGTTAAAAGGTCAAAATGGTCTAAAGGTAGACATGAAAAAAGTAGACAGTACAGAAGGTCAACAGGGTCAAAAAGGTCAACATGAAAATTGTCGACATAAAAAAAAAAAAAAAAAGATTTTACTCACCGGTAAATCTATTTCTCGTAGTCCGTAGTGGATGCTGGGGACTCCGTAAGGACCATGGGGAATAGACGGGCTCCGCAGGAGACTGGGCACTCTAAGAAAGAATTAGTACTACTGGTGTGCACTGGCTCCTCCCTCTATGCCCCTCCTCCAGACCTCAGTTAAGGAAACTGTGCCCGGAAGAGCTGACATTACAAGGAAAGGATTTTGGAATCCAGGGTAAGACTACCAGCCACACCAATCACACCGTATACCTTGTAATAACATACCCAGTTATTAGTATGAACAATAACAGAGCATCAGACAACCTGATGCAAACATAACATAACCCTTAGTTAAGCAATAACTATATACAAGTATTGCAGAAGAAGTCCGCACTTGGGACGGGCGCCCAGCATCCACTACGGACTACGAGAAATAGATTTACCGGTGAGTAAAATTTTATTTTCTCTAACGTCCTAGTGGATGCTGGGGACTCCGTAAGGACCATGGGGATTATACCAAAGCTCCCAAACGGGCGGGAGAGTGCGGATGACTCTGCAACACCGAATGGGCAAACACAAGGTCCTCCTCAGCCGGGGTATCAAACTTACAGAACTTTGCAAAGGTGTTTGAACCCGACCAAGTAGCTGCTCGGCAAAGTTGTAATGCCGAGACCCCTCGGGCAGCCGCCCAAGAAGAGCCCACTTTCCTTGTGGAATGGGCTGTCACTGATTTTGGATGCGGCAAACCAGACGCAGAATGAGCCTGCTGAATCGTGTTACAGATCCAGAAAGCAATAGTCTGCTTTTAAGCAGGAGCACCCAGCTTGTTGGATGCATACAGGATAAACAGTGAGTCAGTCTTCCTGACTCCAGCCGTCCTGGCTACATAAATCTTCAAAGCCCTGACTTCATCAAGCAACTTGGAGTCCAAGTCACGAGTAGCCGCAGGCACCACAATAGGTTGGTTCAAATGAAAAGACGACACCACCTTCAGCAGAAATTGCGGACGAGTCCGTAATTCTGCCCTGTCCATATGGAAAACCAGATAGGGGCTTTTACATGACAAAGCCGCCAATTCTGACACACGCCTAGCCGAAGCTAAGGCCAATAGCATGACCACTTTCCACGTGAGATACTTTAGCTCCACGGTCTTAAGTGGCTCAAACCAGTGAGATTTCAGGAAACTCAACACCACGTTAAGATCCCAAGGTGCCACTGGTGGCACAAAAGGGGGTTGAATATGCAGCACTCCCTTTACAAACGTCTGAACTTCAGGAAGCGAAGCCAGTTCCTTTTGAAAGAAAGTGGATAGGGCCAAAATCTGGACCTTTATGGACCCTAATTTTAAACCCATAGTCACTCCTGACTGTAGGAAGTGCAGGAACTGGCCCAGCTGGAATTCCTCTGTAGGGGCCTTCCTGGCCTCACACCAAGCAACATATTTTCGCCATATACGGTGATAATGTTTTGCTGTCACGTCCTTCCTAGCCTTTATTAGCGTAGGAATAACTTAATCCGGAATGCCTTTCTCCGCTAGGATCCGGCGTTCAACCGCCATGCCGTCAAACGCAGCCGCGGTAAGTCTTGGAACAGACAGGGCCCCTGTTGCAACAGATCCTGTCTGAGAGGCAGAGGCCATGGGTCCTCTGTGAGCATTTCTTGCAGTTCCAGGTACCAAGTCCTTCTTGGCCAATCCGGAACAATGAGTATTGTTCTCACTCCTCTTTTTCTTACGATTCTCAGCACCTTGGGTATGAGAGGAAGAGGAGGAAACACATAGACCGACTGGAACACCCACGGTGTTACTAGTGCGTCCATAGCTATCGCCTGAGGGTCTCTTGACCTGGCGCAATACCTTTGTAGCTTTTTGTTGAGGCGGGATGCCATCATGTCCACCTGTGGCAGTTCCCATCGATTTGTAATCTGTGTGAAGACTTCTTGATGAAGTCCCCACTCTCCCGGGTGGAGGTCGTGCCTGCTGAGAAAGTCTGCTTCCCAGTTGTCCACTCCCGGAATGAACTCTGCTGACAGTGCTTGCACGTGATTCTCCGCCCAACGAAGAATCCTGGTGGCTTCCGCCATCGCTACCCTGCTTCTTGTGCCGCCCTGGCGGTTTACATGAGCCACTGCGGTGATGTTGTCCGACTGAATCAGCACCGGTTGGTTGCGAAGCAGAGGCTCCGCTTGACTCAGGGCGTTGTATATGGCCCTTAGTTCCAGGATATTGATGTGCAGACAAGCCTCCTGACTTGACCACAGCCCTTGGAAGTTTCTTCCCTGAGTGACTGCCCCCCATCCTCGGAGGCTTGCATCCGTGGTCACCAGGACCCAGTCCTGTATGCCGAACCTGCAGCCCTCGAGAAGGTGAGCACTCTGCAGCCACCACAGAAGAGACACCCTGGCCCTGGGGGATAGGGTGATCAGCCGATGCATCTGAAGATGCGATCCGGACCACTTGTCCAACAGATCCCACTGAAAGGTCCTCGCATGGAACCTGCCGAAGGGAATGGCTTCGTATGACGCCACCATCTTTCCCAGGACTCGCGTGCAGTGATGCACCGACACCTGTTTTGGTTTTAAGAGTTCTCTGACCAGAGTCACAAGCTCCTGAGCCTTCTCCGCCGGGAGAAACACCTTTTTCTGGTCCGTGTCCAGAATCATGCCCAGGAAGGGCAGACGAGTCGTAGGGATCAGCTGCGACTTTGGAATATTCAAAATCCAGCCGTGCTGTTGCAACACTTCCTGAGAGTGTGCTACGCTGATCAGCAACTGCTCTCTGGACCTCGCCTTTATGAGGAGATCGTCCAAGTATGGGATAACTGTGACACCCTGCTTTCGAAGGAGCACCATCATTTCCGCCATTACCTTGGTAAATATTCTCGGTGCCGTGGAGAGACCAAACGGCAACGTCTGGAATTGGTAATGACAGTCCTGTACCACAAATCTGAGGTACTCCTGATGAGGTGGATAAATGGGGACATGCAGGTAAGCATCCTTTATGTCCAGAGACACCATAAAATCCCCCTCTTCCAGGCTTGCAATGACCGCTCTGAGCGATTCCATCTTGAACTTGAACCTTTTCAGGTAAATGTTCAGGGATTTTAATTCAATATGGGTCTGACCGAACCGTCCGGTTTCGGAACCACAAACATTGTGGAATAGTAACCCCTTCCCTGTTGAGGGAGGGGAACCTGTACCACCACCTGCTGGAGATATAATTTGTGAATTGCCGCTAACACTACTTCCCTTTCTATGGGGGAAGCAGGCAGGGCTGATTTTAGGTAACGGTGAGGGGGCATCACTTCGAATTCCAGCTTGTATCCCTGAGACACAATCTGTATAGCCCAGGGATCCACCTGTGAGCGAACCCACTGGTGGCTGAATTTTCGGAGACGCACCCCCACCTCCACCTGTGGAGCCCCAGCGTCATGCGGTGGATTTAGTGGAAGCCGGGGAGGACTTCTGTTCCTGGGAACTAGCTGTATGGTGCAGCTTCTTTCCTCTACCCCTGCCTCTGGCAAGAAAGGACGCACCTCTGACTTTCTTGCCTTTTTGTGATCGAAAGGACTGCATTTGGTAATACGGTGCTTTCTTAGGCTGTGAGGGAATATATGGCAAAAAAATTTGACTTCCCAGCTGTAGCTGTGGAAACTAGGTCCGAGAGACCGTCCCAAAACAATTCCTCACCCTTGTAGGGTAAAACCTCCATGTGCTTTTTAGAGTCGGCATCGCCTGTCTATTGCCGAGTCCACAGGACCCTTCTGGCAGAAATCGACATTGCATTTATTCTAGAGCCCAGTAGGCAAATGTCCCTCTGGGCATCCCTCATATATAGGACAGCGTCTTTTATATGCCCCAGGGTCAGTAAAATAGTATCCTTGTCCAAGGTATCCAGTTCCTCAGACAGTGTATCTGTCCATGCTGCTACAGCACTACACATCCAGGCCGACGCAATTGCCGGCTGCAGTATGGTACCCGAATGTGTATAAACAGACTTCAGGATACCTTCCCGCAGGATCCTTTAGGGAGGCCGTATCCTGTGACGGCAGAACCACCTTCTTAGATAAGCGTGTCAGAGCTTTGTCTACCCTAGGGGAGGATTTCCAGAGCATCCTGTCCGTTGGCGGGAAGGGGTACGCCATAAGTAACCTTTTGGAAATCAAGCTTTTTCACATAACTCATTTAATGTGAAGGGGGAAAAGTCACCTCTTGCTTTTTCTCCCCAAACATATGAACCCTCTTGTCAGGGACACAGTTTACCTCTGATATGTGCAATACATCCTTCATAGCTACAATCATGTAGCGGATGGCTTTAGCCATTTTAGGCTGCAATTTTGCATCATCGCCACTGGAATCAGAATCCGTGTCGATATCTGTGTCAACAATATGGGATAGTGGGCGCTTCTGAGACACTGACGGCCTCTGCGCTGTAGGATCAGGCATGGGCTGAGACCCAGACTGTCCCAAGGCTTCAGCTTTATCCAACCTTTTATGCAAGGAGTTTATATTATCATTTAACACCTTCCACATATCCATCCAATTAGGTGTCGGCGCCGTCGGCGGGGACACCTCATTCATCTGCACCTGCTCTGCCTCCACATAGCCCTCCTCGTCAAACATGTCGACACAAACGTACCGACACACCACACACACAGGGAATGCTCTATATGAGGACAGGACCCCCACAAGGCCTTTTGGAGAGACAGAGAGAGTATGCCGGCACACACCCCAGCGCTATATGACCCAGGAATCACACAGTAACGTAGTGTTTACCCAGTAGCTGCTGTATATATGATTATTGCGCTAAATTTATGTGCCCCCCTCTCTTTTTACCCTCTTTCTACCGTGAGTCTGCAGGGGAGAGCCTGGGGAGCTTCCTCTCAGCGGAGCTGTGGAGAGAAAATGGCGCTGGTGAGTGCTGAGGAAGAAGCCCCGCCCCCTCAGCGTCGGGCTTCTGTCCCGCGATTTGGTGTAAAAAATGGCGGGGGCTCATGCATATAATAAGAATTTACTTACCGATAATTCTATTTCTCGGAGTCCGTAGTGGATGCTGGGGTTCCTGAAAGGACCATGGGGAATAGCGGCTCCGCAGGAGACAGGGCACAAAAGTAAAGCTTTCCGATCAGGTGGTGTGCACTGGCTCCTCCCCCTATGACCCTCCTCCAAGCCAGTTAGGTACTGTGCCCGGACGAGCGTACACAATAAGGGAGGAATTTTGAATCCCGGGTAAGACTCATACCAGCCACACCAATCACACCGTACAACTTGTGATCAAAACCAGTTAACAGTATGATAACAGAGGAGCCTCTGAAAGATGGCTTCTTAACAATAACCCGAATTAGTTAACAATAACTATGTACAATTATTGCAGATAATCCGCACTTGGGATGGGCGCCCAGCATCCACTACGGACTCCGAGAAATAGAATTATCGGTAAGTAAATTCTTATTTTCTCTATCGTCCTAGTGGATGCTGGGGTTCCTGAAAGGACCATGGGGATTATACCAAAGCTCCCAAACGGGCGGGAGAGTGCGGATGACTCTGCAGCACCGAATGAGAGAACTCCAGGTCCTCCTTAGCCAGAGTATCAAATTTGTAAAATTTTACAAACGTGTTCTCCCCTGACCACGTAGCTGCTCGGCAAAGTTGTAATGCCGAGACCCCTCGGGCAGCCGCCCAAGATGAGCCCACCTTCCTTGTGGAGTGGGCCTTTACAGATTTAGGCTGTGGCAGGCCTGCCACAGAGTGTGCAAGTTGGATTGTGCTACAGATCCAACGAGCAATCGTCTGCTTAGACGCAGGAGCACCCATCTTGTTGGGTGCATACAATATAAACAACGAGTCAGATTTTCTGACTCCAGCTGTCCTTGCAATATATATTTTTAATGCTCTGACAACGTCCAGTAACTTGGAGTCCTCCAAGTCACTTGTAGCCGCAGGCACTACAATAGGCTGGTTCAGATGAAATGCTGACACCACCTTAGGGAGAAAATGCGGACGAGTCCGCAGTTCTGCCCTGTCCGAATGGAAAATCAGATATGGGCTTTTGTAAGATAAAGCTGCCAGTTCTGACACTCTCCTGGCCGAAGCCAGGGCTAGTAACATGGTCACTTTCCATGTGAGATATTTTAAATCCACCTTTTTTAGTGGTTCAAACCAATGAGATTTTAGAAATTCCAAAACCACATTGAGATCCCACGGTGCCACTGGAGGCACCACAGGAGGCTGTATATGCAGCACTCCCTTAACAAAAGTCTGGACTTCAGGAACTGAAGCCAATTCTTTTTGAAAGAAAATCGACAGGGCCGAAATTTGAACCTTAATAGATCCCAATTTGAGACCCATAGACAATCCTGATTGCAGGAAATGTAGGAATCGACCCAGTTGAAATTCCTCCGTCGGAGCACTCCGATCCTCGCACCACGCAACATATCTTCGCCAAATGCGGTGATAGTGTTGCACGGTTACTTCCTTCCTTGCTTTAATCAAAGTAGGAATGACTTCTTCCGGCATGCCTTTTTCCTTTAGGATCCGGCGTTCAACCGCCATGCCGTCAAACGCAGCCGCGGTAAGTCTTGAAACAGACAGGGACCCTGCTGAAGCAAGTCCCTCCTTAGAGGTAGAGGCCACGGATCTTCCGTGATCATCTCTTGAAGTTCCGGGTACCAAGTCCTTCTTGGCCAATCCGGAACCACTAGTATCGTTCTTACGCCTCTTTGCCGTATAATTCTCAATACTTTTGGTATGAGAGGCAGAGGAGGAAACACATACACCGACTGGTACACCCAAGGCGTTACCAGCGCGTCCACAGCTATTGCCTGCGGATCTCTTGACCTGGCGCAATACCTGTCCAGTTTTTTGTTGAGGCGAGACGCCATCATGTCCACCATTGGTCTTTCCCAACGGGTTACCAGCATGTGGAAGACTTCCGGATGAAGTCCCCACTCTCCCGGGTGAAGGTCGTGTCTGCTGAGGAAGTCTGCTTCCCAGTTGTCCACTCCCGGGATGAACACTGCTGACAGTGCTATCACATGATTCTCTGCCCAGCGAAGAATCCTTGCAGCTTCTGCCATTGCACTCCTGCTTCTTGTGCCGCCCTGTCTGTTCACATGGGCGACTGCCGTGATGTTGTCCGACTGGATCAACACCGGTTTTCCTTGAAGCAGAGGTTCTGCCTGGCTTAGAGCATTGTAGATTGCTCTTAGTTCCAGAATGTTTATGTGAAGAGACGTTTCCAGGCTCGTCCACACTCCCTGGAAGTTTCTTCCTTGTGTGACTGCTCCCCAGCCTCTCAGGCTGGCGTCCGTGGTCACCAGGATCCAATCCTGTATGCCGAATCTGCGGCCCTCCAATAGATGAGCACTCTGCAACCACCACAGAAGAGATACCCTTGTCCTTGGAGACAGGGTTATCCGCTGGTGCATCTGAAGATGCGACCCTGACCATTTGTCTAACAGATCCCTCTGGAAAATTCGTGCATGGAATCTGCCGAATGGAATTGCTTCGTAAGAAGCCACCATTTTTCCCAGGACTCTTGTGCATTGATGTACAGACACCTTTCCTGGTTTTAGGAGGTTCCTGACAAGCTCGGACAACTCCTTGGCTTTTTCCTCCGGGAGAAAAACCTTTTTCTGAACCGTGTCCAGAATCATCCCTAGGAACAGCAGACGAGTTGTCGGCATTAACTGGGATTTTGGAATATTCAGAATCCAGCCGTGTTGTTTTAGCACTTCTTGAGACAGTGCTAATCCCCTCTCTAGCTGTTCTCTGGACCTTGCCCTTATTAGGAGATCGTCCAAGTATGGGATAATTAATACGCCTTTTCTTCGAAGAAGAATCATCATCTCGGCCATTACCTTTGTAAAGACCCGAGGTGCCGTGGACAATCCGAACGGCAGCGTCTGAAACTGATAGTGACAGTTTTGTACAACGAACCTGAGGTACCCCTGGTGTGAGGGGTAAATTGGAACGTGGAGGTACGCATCCTTGATGTCCAAGGACACCATAAAGTCCCCTTCTTCCAGGTTCGCTATCACTGCTCTGAGTGACTCCATTTTGAACTTGAACTTCTTTATGTACAGGTTCAAGGACTTCAGATTTAGAATAGGTCTTACCGAGCCGTCCGGCTTCGGTACCACAAATAGAGTGGAATAATACCCCTTTCCCTGTTGTAGAAGAGGTACCTTGACTATCACCTGCTGAGAGTACAGCTTGTGAATGGCTTCCAAAACCGTCTCCCTTTCGGAGGGGGACGTTGGTAAAGCAGACTTCAGGAAACGGCGAGGCGGATCTGTCTCTAGTTCCAACCTGTACCCCTGAGATATTATCTGCAGGATCCAGGGATCTACCTGCGAGTGAGCCCACTGCGCGCTGAAATGCTTGAGACGACCGCCCACCGCCCCCGAGTCCGCTTGAGAAGCCCCAGCGTCATGCTGAGGCTTTTGTAGAAGCGGGGGAGGGCTTCTGTTCCTGGGAAGGAGCTGCCTGTTGGTGTCTCTTCCCCCTTCCTCTGCCTCGTGGCAGATATGAATATCCCTTTGCTCTCTTGTTTTTAAAGGAACGAAAGGACTGCGGTTGAAAAGTCGGTGTCTTTTTCTGTTGGGGAGTAGCTTGAGGTAAAAAGGTGGATTTCCCGGCTGTAGCCGTGGCCACCAAATCTGATAGACCGACTCCAAATAACTCCTCCCCTTTATACGGCAAAACTTCCATATGCCGTTTTGAGTCCGCATCGCCTGACCACTGTCGCGTCCATAAACTTCTTCTGGCCGAAATGGACATAGCACTTACCCGTGATGCCAGTGTGCAGATATCCCTCTGTGCATCACGCATATAAAGAAATGCATCCTTTATTTGCTCTAAAGACAGTAAAACATTGTCCCTATCCAGGGTATCAATATTTTCAATCAGGGACTCTGACCAAACTACTCCAGCACTGCACATCCAGGCTGACGCTATAGCTGGTCGTAGTATAACACCTGTATGTGTGTATATACTTTTTTGGATATTTTCCATCCTCCTATCTGTTGGATCTTTAAGTGCGGCCGTCTCAGGAGAGGGTAACGCCACTTGTTTAGATAAGCGTGTGAGCGCCTTATCCACCCTAGGAGGTGTTTCCCAGCGCGCCCTAACCTCTGACGGGAAAGGGTATAAAGCTAATAACTTCTTTGAAATTAGCATCTTTTTATCGGGGGCAACCCACGCTTCATCACATACATCATTTAGTTCTTCTGATTCAGGAAAAACTATAGGTAGTTTTTTCACACCCCACATAATACCCTACATAATACCCTGTTTAGTGGTACCAGTAGTATCAGCTAAATGTAACGCCTCCTTCATTGCCAAAATCATATAACGTGTGGCCCTACTGGAAAATACGGTTGATTCGTCACCGTCGCCACTGGAATCAGTGCCTGTGTCTGGGTCTGTGTCGACCGACTGAGGCAAAGGGCGTTTTACAGCCCCTGACGGTGTTTGAGGCGCCTGGACAGGCACTAACTGATTGTCCGGCCGTCTCATGTCGACAAACGACTGCTTTAGCGTGTTGACACTATCCCGTAATTCCATAAATAAAGGCATCCATTCTGGCGTCGACCCCCTAGGAGGTGACATCCCCATATTTGGCAATTGCTCCGCCTCCACACCAATATCGTCCTCATACATGTCGACACACACGTACCGACACACAGCAGACACACAGGGAATGCTCTTAACGAAGACAGGACCCCACTAGCCCTTTGGGGAGACAGAGGGAGAGTTTGCCAGCACACACCAAAAGCGCTATATATGACAGGGATAGCCTTATAACAAGTGCTCCCTGTATAGCTGCTTTTATAATATAATTTTTGCCACTATTTTGCCCCCCCTCTCTTGTTTTACCCTGTTTCTGTAGTGCAGTGCAGGGGAGAGACCTGGGAGCCGTCCTGACCAGCGGAGCTGTGTAAGGAAAATGGCGCTGTGTGCTGAGGAGATAGGCCCCGCCCCTTTTCCGGCGGGCTCGTCTCCCGCTCTTTAGTGTATTCTGGCAGGGGTTAAATATCTCCATATAGCCCCGGAGGCTATATGTGAGGTATTTTTTAGCCAAATAGGTTTTCATTTGCCTCCCAGGGCGCTCCCCTCCCAGCGCCCTGCACCCTCAGTGACTGCCGTGTGAAGTGTGCTGAGAGGAAAATGGCGCACAGCTGCAGTGCTGTGCGCTACCTTTAGAAGACTGAGGAGTCTTCTGCCGCCGATTCTGGACCTCTTCATGTTTCAGCATCTGCAAGGGGGCCGGCGGCGAGGCTCCGGTGACCATCCAGGCTGTACCTGTGATCGTCCCTCTGGAGCTGATGTCCAGTAGCCAAGAAGCCAATCCATCCTGCACGCAGGTGAGTTCACTTCTTCTCCCCTAAGTCCCTCGTTGCAGTGATCCTGTTGCCAGCAGGACTCACTGTAAAATAAAAAACCTAAGCTAAACTTTCTCTAAGCAGCTCTTTAGGAGAGCCACCTAGATTGCACCCTTCTCGGCCGGGCACAAAAATCTAACTGGCTTGGAGGAGGGTCATAGGGGGAGGAGCCAGTGCACACCACCTGATCGGAAAGCTTCACTTTTGTGCCCTGTCTCCTGCGGAGCCGCTATTCCCCATGGTCCTTTCAGGAACCCCAGCATCCACTAGGACGATAGAGAAATACAGTGCCCAGCTGTATATATGCTGCTTTTGCCAGGAGGTACTTAATTGCTGCCCAGGGCGCCCCCCCCTGCGCCCTGCAGTGACCGGAGTGTGTGGGTTAGTGTGGGCGCAATGGCGCACAGCTGCAGTGCTGTGCGCTACCTCATGTGAAGACAGGAGTCTTCTGCCGCCGATTTTGACGTCTTCTTGCTTCATCCGCTGGCTTCTGTCTTCTGGCTCTGCGAGGGGGACGGCGGCGCGGCTCCGGGAACGGACGACCAAGGTTAAGTTCCTGTGTTCGAACCCTCTGGAGCTAATGGTGTCCAGTAGCCTAAGAAGCGCAACCTACCCACATTTAGTAGGTTTGCTTCTCTCCACTCAGTCCCACATAGCAGAGAGTCTGTTGCCAGCAGAAGCGCTCTGAAAATAAAAAAACCTAACTAAAATACTTTCTTAATAGCAAGCTCAGGAGAGCTCACTAAAATGCACCCAGCTCCTTCCGGGCACAGGTTCTAACTGAGGTCTGGAGGAGGGGCATAGAGGGAGGAGCCAGTGCACACCAGTAGTACTAATTCTTTCTTAGAGTGCCCAGTCTCCTGCGGAACCCGTCTATTCCCCATGGTCCTTACGGAGTCCCCAGAATCCACTAGGACGTCAGAGAAAGGTAGACACCATTTATTTTTATTTTTTTATTTATTTATTTTTTGGTGGGGGGGGGGTTGTGTGGATAGTTTTGTCATCTGGGACCCCCAATTGTAAAAATCGCTACAAGGTTTAAAACCAACTCTATGCCGACATGGATAGAGAAGGTACGAAAAAGTCCAAAGCATGTAAAATTAAAAACAAAAACCTGTCTACCTTTGTCGACCATTTTCAGGTCGACATATTGACCGTCTATCTTTTGACCCTGTCGACCTTTTGTGCTGTCTATCCTTCCCATGTTGACCTTTTGACCCTGTCGACCTAATGTCTGTCTAACATATGGTGTCTATCTATTGACTGTCTAACTAGACACTGTCTATCTATCATGGGGATACCAACAATACGTTAATGCAGCAGGATGCGGGATGCCTCCTGCTGCATTACTTAGCCGAACTGTGTCCGAGGACGCAGCATCGGATCTTCCCTGGCATCATCAGCAAGCCGCCCGTCACAGAGGCCAGGAAATCTCCATGCAGCGGCAGAGATCCCTGGCCTCTTGCCTACCCCTAAATTATTGGAGACACGTCTCCGTTCACACAAACGGAGCCTATCGCTAACCTAAATGACATCAGACTGTCAATCACGGACAGTCTGATGCTAGCCTAGCATCTCGTGTCACAGTACCCGCTCACGCACAAGCAGCATAGGTCTTGCACATGCGCAAAGTACCAAACATCGGTACTTTGCGCATTAGGGACCCCTCCAACCACATCTGAATGAGGGATAATGGCCGCAAGATTCGATGTTGAAAGCCTGTCCACCATTGGATGATGGGCTTCCAGTGTCCATCCCTACTAAGAAGTGCACATAAAGTAATGAGAGTAATCATGAAACACGAAGGGTGTATGTGAAGGAGAGCAGGTCCTGTCAAGCTTAACTTTATTTGGATATGCCTGGCACCCACCTTTCATTGAACCTCGGGATGAGGGCCATAGTAGATTAGCTAACAGTAAGAATGTTAACACCGAGATTGTGGACAACATGTCAACGACAGAATGCAGAAATGGAAGTTTTTAATGAATACTCTAATTATTACCACTCCTAGGGATGGACATCGGAAGCCCATTATTGAATAGTGGATGGGTTTCAGATATTGAATCTAGCAATGGTAACTAACATTGTGTATTACAACCATTTGATGGAAGAAAAATTACTACGGTTCACACATACACAAGAATCCCAGTGTGCGCATGTGTAATTTGGTCCTACGGTTCTGTACCTGGGATGAACAGCTATTTTATTTTGCCATGGGAAGATCATCATAGGAAACATAGGAAAGCTGCCATCTAGTTATAAAAAAGGAGATTTATGACTTACCATGGTTAAATCTCTTTCTGCGAGGTACACTCGATTCCACAGGGAATACATTGGGGGTGTAGAGTTGGATCTTGATCAGAGGCACCAAAAGGCTAAAGTTTTCACTGTTCCCAGGATGCATTGCACCGCCTTCAGGCACTGGAGCTCAGTTTCGTTAACCAGTCCAATGCAGTAGCAGGTAAAAGACGGTAAATGTTAAGTCACATAGAACCACATTCTCACGATAGGAGAAGGGACTAGCGGCTAATGCCATGCAAACCCAAAGAAGCCAAGTGCGTCAGGGTGGGCGCCCTGTGGAATCCAGTGTATCTTGCAGAAAGATTTAACCATGGTAAGTCTACCACAAATCTCCTTTTCTGCAGCGGGGTACACTGGGATTCCACAGGGAATACATTGGGATGTCCTAAAGCAATTACTTATGGGAGGGGACGCACCGTAGCGGGCACAAGAACCCGGTGTCCAAAGGAAGCATCCTGGGAGACGGAAATATCAAAGGCATAGAACCTGATGAATGTGTTCACGGAGGACAACGTACCCGCCTTGCACAATTGTTCAGCAGACTCGCCTCGGCGGGCCACCCTAGAAGGTCCAACAGACCGAGTAGAATGGGCTGTAATAGCAGCAAGAGCTGGAAGACCAGCCTGTGCATAGGCTTGTGCAATCACCATTCTAATCCATCTGGCCAAGGTTTGCTTACTCGCAGACCAGCCACGTTTGTGAAAACCAAAAAGTACAAAAAGGGAATCTGACCTACTGAGGGAGGCAGTCTTTTCCACGCAAAGGTGGAGAGCCTGTACCACATCCAAAGACCGCTCTTTGGAGGACAAACCAGAAGAGAGAAAAGGGCGGAACCACAATCTCTTGGTTAAGATGATACCACCCTAGGTAGATAACCAGGGCGAGTTCGAAGAACTGCCCAGTCACAGTGAAAAATCAGAAAGGGTGGACGACAGGACAAAGCGTTTAAGTCCGATACCCTCCTAGCAGAGGCAATAGCCAGTAAAAAATTAGATTTTACTTACCGGTAAATCTATTTCTCGTAGTCCGTAGTGGATGCTGGGGACTCTGTAAGGACCATGGGGAATAGACGGGCTCCGAGGGAGAAAGGGCACTTTAAGAAAGAAATTGGATTCTGGTGTGTTCTGGCTCCTCCCTCTATGTCCCTCCTCCAGACCTCAGTTAGAGAAACTGTGCCCGGAAGAGCTGACAGTACTAGGAAAGGATTTTGGAATCCAGGGCAAGACTCATACCAGTCACACCAATCACACCGTATAACTTGTGATAACATACCCAGTTAACAGTATGAACAACAACAGAGCATCAGATCAACCCTGATGCAGCTATAACATAACCCTTATTTAGGCAATACCTATATACAAGTATTGCAGAAGAAGTCCGCACTTGGGACGGGCGGCCAGCATTCACTACGGACTACGAGAAATAGATTTACCGGTAAGTAAAATCTTATTTTCTCTAACGTCCTAGTGGATGCTGGGGACTCCGTAAGGACCATGGGGATTATACCAAAGCTCCCAAACGGGCGGGAGAGTGCGGATGACTCTGCAGCACCGAATGAGCAAACACAAGGTCCTCCTCAGCCAGGGTATCAAACTTGTAGAACTTTGCAAAAGTGTTCGAACCTGACCAAGTAGCTGCTCGGCAGAGCTGTAATGCCGAGACCCCTCGGGCAGCCGCCCAAGAAGAGCCCACCTACCTTGTGGAGTGGGCTTTTACTGATTTTGGCAGCGGCAATCCAGCCGCAGAATGAGCCTGCTGAATCGTGTTACAGATCCAGCGAGCAATAGTTTGCTTTGAAGCAGGAGCACCCAGCTTGTTGGATGCATACAGGATATACAGCGACTCCGTTTTCCTGACTCTAGCCGTTCTGGCTACATAAACCTTCAAAGCCCTGACCACATCTAGTAACTCGGAATCCTCCAAGTCACGAGTAGCCATAGGCACTACAATAGGTTGGTTCATATGAAAAGATGACACCACTTTTGGCAGAAATTGTGGACGGGTCCGCAATTCTGCCCTGTCCATATGGAAAACCAGATAGGGGCTTTTATGTGACAAAGCCGCTAATTCTGACACACGCCTAGCCGAAGCCAAGGCTAATAGCATGACCACCTTCCACGTGAGATATTTTAATTCCACGGTTTTAAGTGGCTCAAACCAGTGTGACTTCAGGAAACTCAACACCACGTTAAGATCCCAAGGTGCCATTAGAGGCACAAAAGGCGGCTGAATATGCAGCACTCCCTTTACAAACGTCTGAACTTCAGGCAGAGAAGCCAGTTCTTTTTGAAAGAAAATAGACAGGGCCGAAATCTGGACCTTAATGGAACCCAATTTTAGGCCCAAAGTCACACCCGACTGTAGGAAGTGAAGGAAACGGCCCAGCTGGAATTCCTCCGTGGGGGCATTCCTGGCCTCACACCAAGCAACATATTTTCGCCATATACGGTGATAATGTTTAGCCGTCACGTCCTTCCTAGCCTTTATCAGCGTAGGAATAACCTCATCCGGAATGCCTTTTTCTGCTAGGATCCAGTGTTCAACCGCCATGCCGTCAAATGCAGCCGCGGTAAGTCTTGGAACAGACAGGGCCCCTGTTGCAACAAGTCCTGTCTTAGAGGCAGAGGCCATGGGTCCTCTGTGAGCATTTCTTGCAGATCTGGGTACCAAGTCCTTCTTGGCCAATCCAGAACAATGAGTATTGTTCTCACTCCTCTTCTTCTTATGATTCTCAGCACCTTTGGTATGAGAGGAAGAGGAGGAAATACATAAACCGACTGGAACACCCACGGTGTTACTAGTGCGTCTACAGCTATCGCCTGAGGGTCTCTTGACCTGGCGCAATACCTCTGTAGCTTTTTGTTGAGGCGGGATGCCATCATGTCCACCTGTGGCAGTTCCCACTGACTTGCAATCTGCGTGAAGACTTCTTGATGAAGTCCACACTCTCCCGGGTGGAGGTCGTGCCTGCTGAGGAAGTCTGCTTCCCAGTTGTCCACTCCCGGAATGAACACTGCTGACAGTGCGCTTACGTGATTCTCCGCCCAGCAAAGAATTTTGGTGGCTTCCGCCATCGCCACCCTGCTCCTTGTGCCGCCTTGGCGGTTTACATGAGCCACTGCGGTGATGTTGTCTGACTGAATCAGAACCGATTGGTCGCGAAGCAGGGTCTCCGCTTGACGTAGGGCGTTGTAAATGGCCCTTAATTCCAGGATGTTGATGTGAAGGCAAGTCTCCTGACTTGACCACAGACCTTGGAAATGTCTTCCCTGTGTGACTGCCCCCCACCCTCGGAGGCTTGCATCCGTGGTCACCAGGACCCAGTCCTGAATGCCGAATCTGCGGCCCTCTAGAAGGTGAGCACTCTGCAGCCACCACAGGAGAGACACCCTGGCCCTGGGGGATAGGGTGATCAGCCGATGCATCTGAAGATGTGATCCGGACCACTTGTCCAACAGATCCCATTGAAAGGTCCTCGCATGGAACCTGCCGAAGGGAATGGCCTCGTATGATGCCACCATCTTTCCGAGGACTCGCGTGCAGTGATGCATAGACACCTGTTTTGGTTTTAATAGGACTCTGACCAGTGTCATGAGCTCCTGAGCCTTCTCCATCGGGAGATAAACCCTCTTCTGGTCTGTGTACAGAATCATGCCCAGGAAGGGCAGACGAGTCTTAGGAATCAACTGCGACTTTGGAATATTTAGAATCCAGCCGTGCTGTTGTAACACTTCCTGAGAGCGTGCTACGCTGATCAGCAACTGGTCTCTGGACCTCGCCTTTATGAGGAGATCGTCCAAGTATGGAATAATTGTGACCCCTTGCTTTCGCAGGAGCACCATCTTTTCCGCCATTACCTTGGTAAAAATTCTCGGTGCCGTGGAGAGACCAAACGGCAACGTCTGGAATTGGTAATGACAATCCTGTACCACAAATCTGAGGTACGCCTGATGAGGTGGATAAATGGGGACATGAAGGTACGCATCCTTTATGTCCAGAGACACCATAAAATCCCCCCTTCCAGGCTTGCGATGACCGATCTGAGCGATTCCATCTTAAACTTAAACCTTTTCAGGTATATGTTCAGGGATTTTAAATTCAATATGGGTCTGACCGAATCGTCCGGTTTCGGTACCACAAACATGGTCGAATAATAACCCTTTCCTTGTTGAAGAAGGGGAACCTTGACCACCACCTGATGAAGATACAATTAGTGAATTGCAGCTAACACTATTTCCCTCTATAAGGGGGAAGCTGGCAGGGCAGATTTGAGGTATCGGTGAGGGGGCATCTCTTCGAATTCCAGCTTGTATCCCTGAGACACAATCTCTATTGCCCAGGGATCGACCTGGGAGTGATTCCACTTGTGGCTGAAATTTTCGGAGACGCGCCTCCACCGGTCCTAACTCCGCCTGTGGAGCCCCAGCGTCATGCGGTGGATTTAGTGGAAGCCGGGGAGGACTTCTGTTCCTGGGAACTAGCTGTGTTGTGCAGCTTCTTTCCTCTGCCCCTGCCTCTGGCAAGAAAGGACGCACCTCGGACTTTCTTGCCCTTTTGTGAACGAAAGGACTGCATTTGGTAATACAGTGCTTTCTTAGGTTGTGAGGGAACATATGGCAAAAACTTTGACTTTCCAGCAGTAGCTGTGGAGAACAGGTCCGAGAGACCCTCCCCAAACAATTCCTCACCATTGTAAGGTAAAACCTCCATGTGCCTTTTTGAGTCGGCATCGCCTGTCCATTGCCGAGTCCACAGGACCTTTCTGGCAGAAATTGACATAGCATTTATTCTAGAGCCCAGTAGGCTAATGTCTCTTTGTGCATCTCTCATATATAGGACAGTGTCTTTTATATGCCCCAGGGTCATTAATATAGTATCCTTGACTAAGGTATCCAGTTCCTCAGATAAGGTATCCGTCCATGCTGCCACAGCACTACACACCCAGGCCGACGCAATTGCCGGCCTTAGTAAGGTACCTGAATGTGTATAAATGGACTTCAGGGTACCCTCTTGCTTTCTATCCGCAGCATCTTTTAGGGTGGCCGTATCCTGTGACGGCAGGGCTACCCTCTTGGATAAGCGTGTTAGAGCTTTGTCCACCCTAGGGGAGGATTCCCAGCGTAACCTGTCCGTTGGCGGGAAAGGATACGCCATAAGCATCCGTTTGGAAATCCGCAGTTTTTTATCTGGAGATTCCCAAGCCTTTTTACATAACTCATTTAGCTCATGTGAAGGGGGAAAGGTCACCTCCTGCCTTTTTTCCCCATACATATGAACCCTCTTGTCAGGGACTGGGGTTTCCTCTGTGATGTGCAACACATCCTTCATTGCTATAATCATATAACGGATGGCTTCAGCCAATTTAGGCTGTAACTTTGCATCATCGTAATCGACACTGGAGTCAGAATCCAGGTCGGTATATGTGTCAACAATTTGGGATAGTGGGCGCTTCCGAGACCCTGACGGCCTCTGCGACATAGGATCAGGCATGGGCTGAGACCCGGACTGTCCTAAGGCTTCAGCTTTATCCAACCTTTTATGCAAGGAATTTACATTATCATTTAAAACCTTCCACATATCCATCCAATCAGGTGTCGGCGGAGAAAACACATTCATTTGCTCCCACTCTGCTTCCACATAGCCTTCCTCGTCAAACATGTTGACACAAGCGTACCGACACACCACACACACAGGGGATGCTCTTTTTTGAAAACAGTTCCCCCACAAGGCCCTTTGGAGAGACAGAGAGAGAGTATGCCAGCACACACCCCAGCGCTATATGTCCCAGGAATCACACAGTAACTTAGTGTTAACCCAGTAGCTGCTGTATATTATTATGTTTTTGCGCCTAATTTATGTGCCGCCCCTCTCTTTTTACCCTTTCTACCGTGAATCTGCAGGGGAGAGCCTGGGGAGCTTCCTCTCAGCGGAGCTGTGGAGAAAAAATGGCACTGGTGAGTGCTGAGGAAGAAGCTCCGCCCCCTCAGCGGCTGGGGCTTCTGTCCCGCGTTTCTGTACAATATTATGGCGGGGGTTCATACATATATACAGTGCCCAACTGTTTATATGCTCCGCTTTTGCCAAGAGGTCCTAATTTCTGCCCAGGGCGCCCCCCCCCCCCTGCAGCCTACAGTGACCGGAGTATGTGGGTGTAGTGTGGGAGCAATGGCGCACAGCTGCAGTGCTGTGCGCTACCTCAGTGAAGACTGGAGTCTTCTGCCGCCGATTTTGAAGTCTTCTTGCTTCTTTCACCCGGCTTCTGTCTTCCGGCTCTGCGACGGGGACGGCGGCGCGGCTCCGGGATCAGACGACAAAGGGTGAGATCCTGTGTACGATCCCTCTGGAGCTAATGGTGTCCAGTAGCCTAAGAAGCAGGACCTAGCTTCAGAGAGTAGGGCTGCTTCTCTCCCCTCAGTCCCACGATGCAGGGAGTCTGTTGCCAGCAGATCTCCCTGAAAATAAAAAACCTAACAAAATACTTTCTTATAGCAAGCTCAGGAGAGCTCACTAAACAGCACCCAGCTCGTCCGGGCACAGATGCAAACTGAGGTCTGGAGGAGGGACATAGAGGGAGGAGCCAGAACACACCAGAATCCAAATTCTTTCTTAAAATGCCCTGTCTCCTGCGGAGCCAGTCTATTCCCCATGGACCTTACGGAGTCCCCAGCATCCACTAGGACGTTAGAGAAACACAACTTTGTAAGACATTTAAGATCCACAGACTCAAGAGGTTCAAATGGAGACTCTTGTAGGGCATTTAAGACAACCGACAGATGCCATGAAGCCACAGGAGGGACATAGGGAGGCTAGATCCATAAAACACCCTGAGTGAAAGTATGAACATCAGGAATAGACGCAATTTCCTCTGAAACCACACCAACAAGGCAGATATATGAACCTGGAGGGTTAAGATTAAGAGAAGCTAAAAGCCTGGAAGTTCTGAACGAATAGGCATCATAGTTCTTAGCAGCACACCATGTGAAGTAAGAGTTCAAGACCCTGTAATAAATCCGTGCAGAAGCCGCTTTGCGGGCCTTTAACATAGTTTGAATAACCTCCTCAGAGAATCCTTTGGCCCTCAGGAGTGAAGCTTCAAGAGCCACGTCGTCAAAGCCAGTCTGGTCAGGTCCGGATAGACATAAGGGCCCTGAACGAGGAGGTCTGGGCATTGAGGAAGCAGAACAGGACGCTCTATCGATAGACCCTGCAGGTCTGAGAACCAATGCCGTCTGGGCCACGCTGGAGCGACAAGAAGTAGCATTCCTCTTTCTTGCTTGAACTTCCGTAGTACCCTGGGTAGGAGTGACACTGGAGGGAACACGTATGGCAGCCGAAAGTTCCAAGGAATTGCCAGTGCGTCAACGAACGCTGCTTGAGGATCCCTTGTCCTCGATCCGAAGACCGGAACCTTGTGATTGTGTCGAAAAGCCATCAGGTCTACATCTGGTAGGCCCCACTTGTCCACTAGGAGTTGAAAGACTTCCGGATCAAGACTCCACTCTCCAGCGTGTACGTCTTGACGACTGAGGAAGGTCCGATTCCCAGTTGAGGACTCTGGGAATGAACACTGCGGATATTGCTGGCAGATGGCGTTCCGCCCAACGTAGGATTTTTGATACTTCCAGCATTGCCATTCGGCTTTGAGTGCCGCCTTGATGATTTATGTATGCCACCGTGGTGGCGTTGTCTGATTGTACTTGAACGGGCCTGTTCTGTACTAGAGGCAGGGCCAGTGTCAACGCATTGAACACTGCCCGCAATTCCAGAATTTTTTTTTTTAAGAGTAGAGACTCCTCCCTGGTCCATCGACCCCACAGCCTGGCATCCGTTGTCAGGAGGACCCAGTTGGAGATCCAGAAGGGACGGCCCCTGCTCAACTGTTGGTCCTGTAGCCACCAGCTCAGTGACAGACGCACCTCCGGTATAAATGAGATCATTTGAGACCTCATCCGATGAGGCAGGCTGTCCTACTTGGAAAGAATTAACCTCTGCAGAGGGTGGGAATAAAATTGAGCGTACTCTACCATGTCGAAAGCGGACACCATGAGGCCTAGTACTTGCATCGCCAAGTGCATCGACACTCTTGGGTGAGAGAGGAAATATCTGATCCTGTCCTGAAGTTTCAGGACTTTCTCTGGAGACAAAAAATAAGATTTTAAACCTACCGGTAAATCTTTTACTCCTAGTCCGTAGAGGATGCTGGGGACTCAGTAAGGACCATGGGGTATAGACGGGCTCCGCAGGAGACATGGGCACTCTAAAGACTTTAGAATGGGTGTGCACTGGCTCCTCCCTCTATGCCCCTCCTCCAGACCTCAGTTAAAGAACTGCCCAGAGGAGACAGACAGTACGAGGAAAGGATTTTTGTTAATCTAAGGGCAAGATACATACCAGCCCACACCATCCACACCGTACAACTTGGAACATACGAACCAGTTAATAGTATGAAACAAAACAGCATCAGCCAGAGACTGATCAAAACTGTAACATAACCCTTATGTAAGCAATAACAATATACAAGTCCTGCAGAATTTAGTCCGCACTGGGACGGGCGCCCAGCATCCTCTACGGACTAGGAGAAAAAGATTTACCGGTAGGTTTAAAATCTTATTTTCTCTTACGTCCTAGAGGATGCTGAGGACTCCGTAAGGACCATGGGGATTATACCAAAGCTCCAGACCAGGCGGGAGAGTGCGGATGACTCTGCAGCACCGATTGAGCAAACATGAGGTCCTCCTCAGCCAAGGTATCAAACTTGTAGAATTTAGCAAAAGTGTTTGAACCCGACCAAGTAGCCGCTCGGCAAAGTTACAACGCCGAGACACCTCGGGCGGCCGCCCAAGAAGAGCCCACCTTCCTAGTGGAATGGGCCTTAACCGAATTTGGTACCGGCAATCCAGCCGTAGAATAAGCCTGCTGGATCGTGTTACAGATCCAGCGAGCAATAGTCTGCTTAGAAGCAGGAGCGCCAACTTTGTTGGCCGTATACAGGACAAACAGTGCCTCTGTTTTCCGAACTCGAGCCGTCCTGGCTACATAAATTTTTAAGGCCCTGACTACGTCAAGGGACTTGGAATCCTCCAAGTCCCCCGTAGCCACAGGCACCACAATAGGTTGGTTCATATGAAATGACGAAACCACCTTAGGCAGAAATTGAGGATGAGTTCTCAACTCTGCTCGATCCACATGGAAAGTCAGATAGGGACTCTTGTGAGACAAAGCCGCCAATTCAGACACCCGCCTTGCAGATGCCAAGGCCAGCAACATGACCACTTTCCAAGTGAGAAATTTTCAATTCAACCGTTTGAAGAGGTTCAAACCAGTGTGATTTCAGGAACTGTAACACCACATTAAGGTCCCATGGTGCCACTGGGGGCACAAAAGGAGGCTGGATGTGCAGTACTCCCTTCACAATAGTTTGGACTTCCGGGAGAGAAAGCCAATTCCTTTAGGCCCATATCCACTACTGTTTGTAGACAGTGGAGAAAACGTTGCAGGTGGAAATCTTCCGTAGGAGCATTCTTGGCTTCACACCAAGATACATACTTCCTCCAGATACGGTGATAGTGTTTCGCCGTCACCTCCCTCCTAGCCTTTATCAGAGTAGGGATGACTTCCTCCGGAATACCTTTCCCAGCTAGGATTCGATGTTCAACCACCATGCCGTCAAACGTAAGGCTTGGAACATGCAGGGCCCCTGCTGCAACAGGTCCTCCCTGAGCGGAAGAGGCCACGGATCTTCTGTGAGGATGTCCTGAAGATCTGAATACCAAGCCCTTCGAGGCCAATCTGGAAAAATGAGTATTGTCTGCACTCGTTTTCGTCTTATGACCCTCAATATTTTTGAGATAAGTGGAAGAGGAGGGAACACATAGACCGACTGAAACACCCATGGTGTCACCAGGGCGTCTACCGCTACTGCCAGAGGGTCCCTTGACCTGGCACAATATCTCCGAAGCTTCTTGTTGAGGCGTGACGCCATCATGTCTATTTGAGGAAGTCCCCAACGACTTGTTGTCACTGCAAAAACTTCTTGATGAAGTCCCCACTCTCCTGGATGGAGATCGTGTCTGCTGAGGAAGTCTGCTTCCCAGTTGTCCACTCCCAGAATGAAGACTGCTGACAGAGCGCTTATGTGATTTTCCGCCCAACGAAGAATCCTGGTGGCTTCCGCCATTGCCACTCTGCTCCTTGTCCCGCCTTGGCGGTTTACATGACCCACGGCTGTGACGTTGTCTGATTGAATCATCAACGGTAGGCCGCGAAGAAGATTCTCCGCTTGTCGTAGGCCGTTGTATATGGCCCTCAATTCCAGTACGTTGATGTGTAGACAAGCCTCCTAGCTTGACCAAAGTCCCTGAAAATTTCTTCCTTGTGTGACTGCTCCCCATCCTCGGAGGCTCGCGTCCGTGGTCACCAGAACCCAGTCTTGAATGCCGAACCTGCGACCCTCGAGAAGGTGAGTACTCTGCAGCCACCACAGGAGAGACACCCTGGCCCTGGGGGACAGGCTTATTTTCTGATGTATTTGTAGATGGGACCCCGATCACTTGTCCAGAAGGTCCCACTGAAACGTCCTCGCATGGAACCTGCCGAAGGGAATAGCCTCGTAGGTCGCCACCATTTTTCCCAGTACTCGAGTGCATTGATGGACTGACACTTTTTTTGGTTTTAGCAGGTCCCTGACCATGGGGGTAATTCCAAGTTGATCGCAGCAGGATTTTTGATAGCAATTGGGCAAAACCATGTGCACTGCAGGGGAGGCAGATATAACATGTGCAGAAAGAGTTAGATTTGGGTGGGTTGTTTTGTTTCTGTGCAGGGTAAATATTGGCTGCTTTATTTTTACACTACAATTTAGATTGCAGATTGAACTCACCACACCCAAATCTAACTCTCTCTGCACATGTTATATCTGCCTCCCCTGCAGTGCACATGGTTTTGCCCAATTGCTATCAAAAAATAAGATTTTACTCACCGGTAAATCTATTTCTCGTAGTCCGTAGTGGATGCTGGGTACTCCGTAAGGACCATGGGGAATAGACGGGCTCCGCAGGAGACTGGGCACTCTAAAGAAAAGATTAGGTACTATATCTGGTGTGCACTGGCTCCTCCCTCTATGCCCCTCCTCCAGACCCCAGTTAGTTACTGAAACTGTGCCCGGAAGAGCTGACATTACTAGGAAAGGATTTGGAATCCAGGGTAAGACTCATACCAGCCACAACAATCACACCGTACAACTTGTGATAATTATACCCAGTTAATAGTATGAACAACAACTGAGCCTCATTAAACTGATGGCTCAGAACAAAAAAACCCTATAGTTAAGCAATAACTATATACAAGTATTGCAGAATTCCGCACTTGGGACGGACTCCCAGCATCCACTACGGACTACGAGAAATAGATTTACCGGCGAGTAAAATCTTATTTTCTCTGACGTCCTAGTGGATGCTGGGTACTCCGTAAGGACCATGGGGATTATACCAAAGCTCCCAAACGGGCGGGAGAGTGCGGATGACTCTGCAGCACCGAATGAGCAAACTCAAGGTCCTCCTCAGCCAGGGTATCAAATTTGTAGAATTTTGCAAATGTGTTTGATCCCGACCAGGTAGCAGCTCGGCAAAGTTGTAAAGCCGAGACCCCTCGGGCAGCCGCCCAAGAAGAGCCCACCTTCCTCGTGGAATGGGCTTTGACTGATTTAGGATGCGGCAGTCCAGCCGCAGAATGTGCAAGCAGAATCGTGCAACAGATCCAGCGAGCAATAGTCTGCTTTGAAGCAGGAGCACCCAGCTTGTTGGGTGCATGCAGGATAAACAGTGTGTCAGTTTTTCTGACTCTAGTCGTCCTGGAAACATAGATTTTCAGGGCCCGGACTACATCCAGCAACTTGGAAGCCTCCAAGTCCCGAGTAGCCGCAGGCACCACAATAGGTTGGTTCAAATGGAACGCTGATACCACCTTAGGGAGAAATTGGGGACGAGTCCTCAATTCTGCCCTGTCCATATGGAAGATCAGATAGGGGCTTTTGCATGACAAAGCCGCCAATTCTGACACACGCCTAGCCGAAGCCAAGGCCAAAAGCATGACCACTTTCCACGTGAGATATTTCAACTCCACGGTCTGAAGTGGCTCAAAGCAATGTGATTTTAGGAAATCCAACACAACGTTGAGATCCCAAGGTGCCACTGGGGGCACAAAAGGGGGCTGAATATGCAGCACTCCCTTAACAAACGTCTGAACTTCAGGCAGTGAAGCCAGTTCTTTTTTAAAGAAAATAGACCGGGCCGAAATCAGGACTTTAATGGATCCCAATTTTAGACCCATAGTCACTCCTGACTGTAGGAAGTGCAGAAAACGACCCAGCTGAAATTCTTCTGTTGGGGCCTTCATAGCCTCACATCAAGCAACATATTTTCGCCATATGCGGTGATAATGTTTTGCTGTCACATCCTTCCTAGCTTTTATCAGCGTAGGAATGACTTCAACCGGAATGCCCTTTTCCATCAGGATCCGGCGTTCAACCGCCATGCCGTCAAACGCAGCCGCGGTAAGTCTTGGAACAGACAGGGCCCCTGCTGTAGCAGGTCCTGTCTGAGAGGCAGAGGCCAAGGGTCCTCTGAGATCATTTCTTGTAGTTCCGGGTACCAAGTCCTTCTTGGCCAATCCGGAACGATGAGTATAGTTCTTACTCCTCTCTTTCTTATTATCCTCAGTACCTTTGGTATGAGAGGAAGAGGAGGGAACACATAAACCGACTGGTACACCCACGGTGTCACTAGAGCGTCCACAGCTATCGCCTGAGGGTCCCTTGACCTGGCGCAATATCTTTTTAGCTTTTTGTTGAGGCGGGACGCCATCATGTCCACCTGTGGCTTTTCCCAACGATTTACAATCAGCTGGAAGACTTCTGGATGAAGTCCCCACTCTCCCGGGTGGAGGTCGTGCCTGCTGAGGAAGTCTGCTTTCCAGTTGTCCACTCCCAGAATGAACACTGCCGACAGTGCTATCACGTGATTTTCCGCCCATCGGAGAATCCTTGTGGCTTCTGCCATCGCCATCCTGCTTCTTGTGCCGCCCTGTCAGTTTACATGGGCGACCGCCGTGATGTTGTCTGATTGAATCAGCACCGGCTGGTTTTGAAGCAGGGGTTTTGCCTGACTTAGGGCATTGTAAATGGCCCTTAGTTCCAGAATGTTTATGTGTAGGGAAGCTTCCTGACTCGACCATTGTCCTTGGAAGTTTCTTCCCTGAGTGACTGCCCCCCAACCTCGGAGGCTTGCATCTGTGGTCACCAGGACCCAGTCCTGTATGCCGAATCTGCGGCCCTCGAGTAGATGAGCACTCTGCAGCCACCACAGCAGAGACACCCTGGCCCTCGGGGACAGGGTGATCAGCCGATGCATCTGAAGATGCGATCCGGACCACTTGTCTAACAGATCCCACTGAAAGATCCATGCATGGAACCTGCCGAATGGAAGCTACCATCTTTCCCAGGACTCGCGTGCAGTGATGCACAGACACCTGTTTTGGTTTTAGGAGGTCTCTGACCAGAGATGACAACTCCTTGGCCTTCTCCTCCGGGAGAAACACCTTCTTCTGTTCTGTGTCCAGAATCATACCCAGGAACAGCAGACGCGTCGTAGGAACCAGCTGCGACTTTGGGATATTCAGAATCCAGCCGTGCTGTTGTAGCACTTCCTGAGATAGTGCTACTCCGACCAACAACTGCTCCATGGACCTCGCCTTTATAAGGAGATCGTCCAAGTACGGGATAATTATAACTCCCTTCTTTCGAAGGAGTATCATCATTTCGGCCATTGCCTTGGTAAATACCCTCGGTGCCGTGGACAGACCAAACGGCAACGTCTGGAATTGGTAATGGCAGTCCTGTACCACAAAACGGAGGTACTCCTGGTGAGGTGGGTAAATGGGGACATGTAGGTAAGCATCCTTGATGTCCAGTGATACCATATAATCCCCCTCTTCCAGGCTTGCAATAACCGCCCTGAGCGATTCCATCTTGAACTTGAACTTTCTTATATAAGTGTTCAAGGATTTCAAATTTAGAATGGGTCTCACCGAACCGTCTGGTTTCGGTACCACAAACAATGTGGAATAGTAACCCCCGTCCCTGTTGAAGGAGGGGGACTTTGATTATCACCTGCTGGAGGTACAGCTTGTGAATTGCCGCCAGTACTACCTCCCTGTCCTGGGGAGTAGCTGGCAAGGCTGACTTGAGGTAACGGCGAGGGGGAGACGTCTCGAATTCCAGCTTGTATCCCTGAGATACCACTTGTAGAAACCCAGAGATCCACCTGTGAACGAACCCACTGGTCGCTGAAGTTCCGGAGACGGGCCCCCACCACACCTGGCTCCACCTGTGGAGCCCCAGCGTCATGCGGTGGATTTAGTGGAAGAAGGGGAGGATTTTTGTTCCTGGGAACTGGCTGTCTGATGCAGCTTCTTTCCTCTTCCCCTGCCTCTGAGCAGAAAGGATGCGCCTCTGACACGCTTGCCTTTCTGAGGCCGAAAGGACTGTACTTGATAATACGGTGCTTTCTTAGGCTGTGAAGGAACGTAGGGGTAAAAAAGACGACTTCCCAGCTGTCGCTGTGGATACAAGGTCCGAAAGACCGTCCCCAAACAATTCCTCACCCTTATAAGGCAAAACCTCCATGTGCCTTTTAGAGTCAGCATCACCTGTCCACTGCAGAGTCCATAATACTCTCCTGGCAGAAATGGACATCGCATTTATTCTGGATGCCTGTCGGCAAATGTCCCTCTGTGCATCCCTCATATATAGGACTACATCCTTAATATGCTCTATATTTAGCAAAATAGTATCCCTGTCGAGGGTATCAATGTTGTCTGACAGGGTATCAGACCATGCAGCTGCAGCACTACACATCCATGCCGAAGCAATTGCAGGTCTCAGTATAGTACCCGAGTGTGTATATACAGACTTCAGGATAGCCTCCTGCTTTCTATCTGCAGGCTCCTTTAAGGCGGCCGTATCCTGAGAGGGCAGTGCCACCTTTTTTAGATAAACGTGTGAGCGCCTTGTCCACCCTAGGGGATGTTTCCCAACGTAACCTATCCGTTGGCGGGAAAGGATACGCAGCCAGTAACCTCTTAGAAATCACCAGTTTCTTATCAGGGGAACACCACGCCTCTTCACACAGTTCATTCAACTCGTCAGATGGGGGAAAAGTCACTGGCTGCTTTTTCTCCCCAAACATAATACCCTTTTTTGTGGTAACCGGGTTTATGTCAGCAATGTGTAAAACATCTTTCATAGCCGTACTCATACATCGGATGGCCCTTGTGGACTGTACATTTATCTCCTCCTCGTCGACACTGGAGTCAGACTCCGTGTCGACATCTGTGTCTGCCATCTGAGTCAGCGGGCGTTTTTGAGCCCCTGATGGCCTCTGAGACGCCTGGGCAGGTGCGGACTGAGCTGCCGACTGTCCCATGGCTGTCACGTCGTCAAACCTTTTATGTAAGGAGTTGACACTGTCGGTTAAAACCTTCCACATATCCATCCACTCCGGTGTCGGCCCCACAGGGGGCGACATCACACTTATCGGCTCCTGCTCTGCCTCCACGTAACCCTCCTCCTCAAACATGTCGACACAGCCGTACCGACACACCGCACACACACAGGGAATGCTCTGACTGAGGACAGGACCCCACAAAGTCCTTTGGGGAGACAGACAGAGAGTATGCCAGCACACACCACAGCGCTATATAATCAGGGATGTACACTAACACAAAGTGATTTTTCCCTATAGCTGCTTTACATATACAATTTGCGCCTAAATTTAGTGCCCCCCCTCTCTTTTTTACCCTTTGAGCCTGGAAACTGCAGGGGAGAGCCTGGGGAGCTGTCTTCCAGCGGAGCTGTGAAGAGGAAATGGCGCCAGTGTGCTGAGGGAGATAGCCCCGCCCCCTTCTCGGCGGACTTCTCCCGCTCTTATATTTATATTATGGCGGGGGATTTTGCACATATATAGTTTATTGGACTATATTATGTGCTTTTTGCCATAGAAGGTACTCTAATTGCAGCCCAGGGTGCCGCCCCCCCCCCCCCCCCCCAGCGCCCTGCACCCATCAGTGACCGGAGTGTGTGGTGTGCATAGGGAGCAATGGCGCACAGCCGCAGTGCTGTGCGCTACCTTAATGAAGACCGAAGTCTTCAGCCGCCGATTTTCAGGATGTTCTTCTTGCTTCTGGCTCTGCAAGGGGGACGGCGGCGCGGCTCCGGGACCGGACGATCGTGGACGGGCCCAGTGTTCGATCTCTCTGGAGCTAATGGTGTCCAGTAGCCTTAGAAGCCCAAGCTAGCTGCAAGCAGGTAGGTTCGCTTCTCTCCCCTCAGTCCCTCGTAGCAGTGAGTCTGTTGCCAGCAGATCTCACTGAAAATAAAAAACCTAACAAATACTTTCTTTACTAGAAGCTCAGGAGAGCCCCTAGTGTGCAACCAGCTCGGGCCGGGCACAGATTCTAACTGGGGTCTGGAGGAGGGGCATAGAGGGAGGAGCCAGTGCACACCAGATATAGTACCTAATCTTTTCTTTAGAGTGCCCAGTCTCCTGCGGAGCCCGTCTATTCCCCATGGTCCTTACGGAGTACCCAGCATCCACTAGGACGTCAGAGAAATCCTGCATACCAGCGCCGGAATCCCGACAGCGTGGCGAGCGCAAATTAGCCCCTTGCGGGTTCGCTGCGCTCGCCACACTGCGGGCACGGTAACGCGCTACGCTATCTATTCTCCCTCCAGGTGGGTCGTGGACCCCCAAGAGGGAGAAAAAGTGTCGGTATACCGGCTGTCGGGATTCCAGCGCCGGGATCCCGACAGCCGGCAACCTGAAGACCACCCGCAGCTCCTGATTGGCTGCCGGACCACAAGCTTTTGATTGGCTCACGAACCAGCGCCTGATACACACCACCACCGGAGACTGAGGGGCAGGAGAGACGCACGCTGCGCTCTTCTCCCCTCACACATAGGCACAGCAGTGCAGTAAGCAGCACTGGGGGGGCATATCGGTCACTGTGGGGGCATATGTGTACCTGGCACTGTGGGGGCATATGTGTACCTGGCACTTCACTACTGGGCACATATATGTATCTGGCCCCACATATGTGTATCATGCCCCCATTTTCATTGGCCATGCCCTGTGTGGCATGTGGCCACACCCATTTTTTGACACGCCCACACAGTACCACCAAGAGATTTTTTTCTACTTGCACTGGGGCATTATATGTATGTGGCACTGCACGTGACTAAAATGGGTTTGTGACATAAGGTCATACTCCTACAAATGTCATACCGAAAGGTTTGCGCACAAAAAATAAGAATTTACTTACCGATAATTCTATTTCTCATAGTCCGTAGTGGATGCTGGGAACTCCGTAAGGACCATGGGGAATAGCGGCTCCGCAGGAGACTGGGCACAAAAGTAAAGCTTTAGGACTACCTGGTGTGCACTGGCTCCTCCCCCTATGACCCTCCTCCAAGCCTCAGTTAGGATACTGTGCCCGGACGAGCGTACACAATAAGGAAGGATTTATGAATCCCGGGTAAGACTCATACCAGCCACACCAATCACACCGTACAACCTGTGATCTGAACCCAGTTAACAGCATGATAACAGAGGAGCCTCTGGAAAGATGGCTCACAACCACAATAACCCGATTTTTGTAACAATAACTATGTACAAGTATTGCAGACAATCCGCACTTGGGATGGGCGCCCAGCATCCACTACGGACTATGAGAAATAGAATTATCGGTAAGTAAATTCTTATTTTCTCTGACGTCCTAGTGGATGCTGGGAACTCCGTAAGGACCATGGGGATTATACCAAAGCTCCCAAACGGGCGGGAGAGTGCGGATGACTCTGCAGCACCGAATGAGAGAACTCCAGGTCCTCCTCAGCCAGGGTATCAAATTTGTAGAATTTAGCAAACGTGTTTGCCCCTGACCAAGTAGCTGCTCGGCAAAGTTGTAAAGCCGAGACCCCTCGGGCAGCCGCCCAAGATGAGCCCACTTTCCGTGTGGAATGGGCTTTTACAGATTTTGGCTGTGGCAGGCCTGCCACAGAATGTGCAAGCTGAATTGTGCTACAAATCCAACGAGCAATAGTCTGCTTAGAAGCAGGAGCACCCAGCTTGTTGGGTGCATACAGGATAAACAGCGAGTCAGATTTTCTGACTCCAGCCGTCCTGGAAACATATACTTTCAGGGTCCTGACTACGTCCAGCAACTTGGAGTCCTCCAAGTCCCTAGTAGCCGCAGGTACCACAATAGGCTGGTTCAAGTGAAACGCTGAAACCACCTTAGGGAGAAATTGAGGATGAGTCCTCAATTCCGCCCTGTCTGAATGGAAGATCAGATAAGGGCCTTTACAGGATAAAGCCCGCCAATTCTGACACGCGCCTGGCCGAGGCCAGGGCCAACAACATGACCACTTTCCATGTGAGATATTTTAACTCCACAGATTCAAGTGGTTCAAACCAATGTGACTTTAGGAACCCCAAAACTACATTGAGATCCCAAGGTGCCACTGGAGGCACAAAAGGAGGCTGTATATGCAGTACCCCTTTTACAAACGTCTGAACTTCAGGAACTGAAGATAGTTCTTTCTGGAAGAAAATTGACAGGGCCGAAATTTGAACCTTAATGGACCCCAATTTTAGGCACATAGACACTCCTGTTTACAGGAAATGCAGGAATCGACCTAGTTGAAAATTCCTCCATCGGGGCCTTACTGGCCTCACACCCCGCAACATATTTTCGCCAAATGCGGTGATAATGCTTTGCGGTTACATCCTTCCTGGCTTGATCAGGGTAGGGATGACTTCATCCGGAATGCCTTTTTCCTTCAGGATCCGGCGTTCAACCGCCCTGCCGTTAAACGCAGCCGCGGTAAGTCTTGGAATAGACAGGGTCCTTGCTGGAGCAGGTCCCTTCTTAGAGGTAGAGGCCACGGGTCCTCCGTGAGCATCTCTTGAAGTTCCGGGTACCAAGTCCTTCTTGGCCAATCCGGAGCCACGAGTATAGTTCTTACTCCCCTCCGTCTTATAATTCTCAGTACTTTTGGTATGAGAGGAAGAGGAGGGAACACATACACTGACTGGTACACCCACGGTGTTACCAGAGCGTCCACAGCTATTGCCTGAGGGTCCCTTGACCTGGCGCAATACCTGTCCAATTTTTTTGTTTAGGCGGGACGCCATCATGTCCACCTTTGGTTTTTCCCAATGGTTTACAATCATGTGGAAGACTTCTGGGTGAAGTCCCCACTCTCCCGGGTGGAGGCCGTGCCTGCTGAGGAAGTCTGCTTCCCAGTTGTCCACTCCCGGAATGAATACTGCTGACAGTGCTATCACATGATTTTCCGCCCAGCGAAGAATCCTTGCAGCTTCTGCCATTGACTGCTTCTTGTGCCACCCTGTCTGTTTACGTGGGTGACTGCCGTGATGTTGTCCGACTGGATCAACACCGGTTGACCTTGAAGCAGAGGTCTTGCTAAGCTGAGAGCATTGTAAATGGCCCTTAGCTCCAGGATATTTATGTGAAATTATGTCTCCAGGCTTGACCATAAGCCCTGGAAATTTCTTCCCTGTGTGATTGCTCCCCAGCCTCGCAGGCTGGCATCCGTGGTCACCAGGACCCAGTCTTGAATGCCGAATCTGTGGCCCTCTTGAGCACTCTGCAACCACCACAGGAGGGACACCCTTGTCCTTGGTGACCGGGTTATCCGCTGATGCATCTTAAGATGCGACCCGGACCATTTGTCTAGCAGGTCCCACTGGAAAGTTCTTGCGTGGAATCTGCCGAATGGCTTTGCTTCGTAGGAAGCTACCATTTTTCCCAGAACCCTTGTGCATTGATGCACTGAGACTTGGCTCGGTTTTAGGAGGTTCCTGACTAGCTCGGATAACTCCCTGGCTCTCTCCTCCGGGAGAAACACCTTTTTCTGAACTGTGTCCAGAATCATCCCTAGGAACAGAAGACGAGTCGTCGGAACCAGCTGCGATTTTGGAATATTGAGAATCCAACCGTGCTGTCGCAACACTACCTGAGATAGTGCTACACCGACCTCCAACTGTTCCCAGGATCTTACCCTTATCAGGAGATCGTCCAAGTAAGGGATAACTAAAACTCCCTTCCTTCGAAGGAGTATCATCATTTCGGCCATTACCTTGGTAAAGACCCGGGGTGCCGTGGACCATCCAAACGGCAGCGTCTTAAACTGATAGTGACAGTTCTGTACCACAAACCTGAGGTACCCTTGGTGAGAAGGGTAAATTTGGACATGAAGGTAAGCATCCTTGATGTCCAGAGACACCATGTAGTCCCCTTCTCTTGAATTTGAACCTCTGTATGTAAGTGTTCAAAGATTTTAGATTTAAAATCGGTCTCACCGAGCCGTCCGGCTTCGGTACCACAACAGTGTGGAGTAATACCCCTTTCCCTGTTGCAGGAGGGGTACCTTGATTATCACCTGCTGGGAATACAGCTTGTGAATGGCTTCCAAAACTGCCTCCCTGTCTGCTTGTAAAGCCCCAGCGTCATGCTGAGGGCTTGGCAGAGGCGGGAGAGGGCTTCTGTTCCTGGGAACTGGCTGATTTCTGCAGCCGTTTCCCTCTCCCTCGGGGCAGAAATGAGGAACCTTTTGCCCACGTGCCCTTATGGGAACGAAAGGACTGCGCCTGATAATACGGCGTCTTCTTATGTTGAGAGGCGATCTGGGGTAAAAACGTGGATTTCCCAGCTGTTGCCGTGGCCACCAGGTCTGAAAGACCGACCCCAAATAACTCCTCCCCTTTATAAGGCAATACTTCCATATGCCATTTGGAATCCGCATCACCTGACCACTGTCGTGTCCATAACCCTCTTCTGGCAGAAATGGACAGCGCACTTACTCTTGATGCCAGTCGGCAAATATCCCGCTGTGCATCACACATATATAGAAAAGCATCTTTTAAATGCTCTACAGGCAATAATATACTGTCCCTATCTAGGGTATAAATATTTTCAGTCAGGGAATCCGACCACGCCAACCGAGCACTGCACATCCAGGCTGAGGCGATTGCTGGTCGCAGTATAACACCAGTATGTGTGTAAATACATTTTAGGATACCCTCCTGCTTTCTATCAGCAGGATCCTTAAGGGCGGCCATCTCAGGAGAGGGTAGAGCCCTTGTTTTGACAAGCGTGTGAGCGCTTTGTCCACCCTAGGGGGCGTTTCCCAACGCACCCTAACCTCTGGCGGGAAAGGATATAATGCCAATAACTTTTTAGAAATTATCAGTTTTTTATCGGGGGAAACCCACGCTTCATCACACACCTCATTTAATTTCTCAGATTCAGGAAAACTACAGGTAGTTTTTCCTCACCGAACATAATACCCCTATTGATGGTACTCGTATTATCAGAATTGTGTAAAACATTTTTCATTGCCTCAATCATGTAACGTGTGGCCCTACTGGAAGTCATATTTGTCTCTTCACCGTCGACACTGGAGTCAGTATCCGTGTCTGCGTCTGTATTTGCCATCTGAGGTAACGGGCGCTTTAGAGCCCCTGACAGCCTATGAGACGTCTGGACAGGCACAAGCTGAGTAGCCGGCTGTCTCATGTCAATCACTGTCTTTTGTAAAGAGCTGACACTGTCATGTAATTCCTTCCAGCAGTTCATCCACTCAGGTGTCGACCCCTTAGGGAGTGACATCCCTATTACAGGCAATTTGCTCCGCCTCCACATCATTTTCCTCCTCATACATGTCGACACAAACGTACCGACACACAGCACACACACAGGGAATGCTCTGATAGAGGACAGGACCCCACTAGCCCTTTGGGGAGACAGAGGGAGAGTTTGCCAGCACACACCAGAGCGCTATATATATATATATATATATACATACAGGGATAACCTTATATAAGTGTTTTTCCCCTTATAGCTGCTGTATTGTTTATACTGCGCCTAATTAGTGCCCCCCTCTCTTTTTTAACCCTTTCTGTAGTGTAGTGACTGCAGGGGAGAGCCAGGGAGCTTCCCTCCAACGGAGCTGTGAGGGAAAATGGCGCCAGTGTGCTGAGGAGTTAGGCTCCGCCCCTTTCTCGGCAGCCTTTTCTCACGTTTTTCAGTGTAATCTGGCAGGGGTTAAAATTCATCCATATAGCCCTGGGGGCTATATGTGATGTATTTTCGACAGCCAAGGTGTTTTTATTGCTGCTCAGGGCGCCCCCCCCTAGCGCCCTGCACCCTCAGTGACCGAAGTGTGCTGAGGAGCAATGGCGCACAGCTGCAGTGCTGTGCGCTACCTTGGTGAAGACAGGATGTCTTCTGCCGCCGATTTTCCGGACCTCTTCTTGCTTCTGGCTCTGTAAGGGGGCCGGCGGCGCGGCTCTGGGACCGGACTCCATGGCTGGGCCTGTGTTCGATCCCTCTGGAGCTAATGGTGTCCAGTAGCCTAAGAAGCCCAATCCACTCTGCACGCAGGTGAGTTCGCTTCTTCTCCCCTTAGTCCCTCGATGCAGTGAGCCTGTTGCCAGCAGGTCTCACTGAAAATAAAAAACCTAAAACTAAACTTTTCACTAAGCAGCTCAGGAGAGCCCCTAGTGTGCACCCTTCTCGTGCGGGCACAAAAATCTAACTGAGGCTTGGAGGAGGGTCATAGTGGGAGGAGCCAGAGCACACCAGGTAGTCCTAAAGCTTTACTTTTGTGCCCAGTCTCCTGCGGAGCCGCTATTCCCCATGGTCCTTACGGAGTTCCCAGCATCCACTAGGACGTCAGAGAAATGGGGTGTGGCTTTGTGACAACAATGCCACGTCCCCATTTTTTGCACGCGCATGATAATGGCTCTTTCACTAGACTCCAGAGCTTTTCTGGCTCTTTGCCTCTGACTGGTTGGCCACCTTTGCGCTAGTGCCTACCCCCGTCCCCCACAGCAGCCTAACTCTGATGTCAACATTCTGAGATATTTTAACGATGCAGACATCTTAACTGTCAACACTGTGCCATCAACATATCAACATTGTTACTGTCAATATTTTGACTACAGTACATCCCATCTTGGATCACCTCCACTGATACATGCTGCAGTGGTGCGTAAGGCTGTGCTCGTGCTGCAGTACACTGGAAATGGTTTTTGTTGCATTTTTACTTTAATGCACTCTGCTGTGCACAGCTCATACTAGTGAGTGAGGAACTACTAGAACTACAGACAATAAAGGAGCAAGTGGGTGGCTGAAGAACCAGAGACTATCATTAGCCATAGTTACCTTGCTGCTGTTGCTGCCGACAGCATTGCCCCGCAGTTCCACCACACGCTGACCCTGGGAAACCCGGGCCCTGATTTTCTCCCCGTTCAGCGTGCAGCCAGGACCCTCCACCATAATGCGGGCACGGGTATAACGGCGGCCTGGTACTGCTGCCGGGCGGTGAACGCGAAACGGCCACCGCTGTTACTGACTGCACTGGCAGAGTGAGACTAGACAGCGGGTTGCATAACTTATTCAAAATGTGGCGGCACAGCAGCTGCTGAGGTCCCGCCACACATCGCGCACGAAGTCTGTTGATTGGCCGGCAACGAGGAAGTACAGTGAGATATGCAGGCTTCTCATTGGTAAATGACCCACAGGTGTCACCTGATTGGCTGAACCGTATGTCTGTCTCTTCCGTCCCACACCGCTGTCACCGCAGCGCAGTACGTACAGTAGTGCTAGTGAGATCAGTGAGTGAATTGTGTGCGTGGAAGTTGAACCAGAGACCGTCTGTCTGTCATACTGTGTGTGTGCTGCACGCCGGCACTATTATCTGGATTCTGTGGCTGAGTGACGGCGGATGTCAGGCGGACATACTCTTATAACCACAAACACGGAGGAGTGGTGCAGACACATTGTGCTTTATGGGATTGTATTATTAGCTCTGACTGAAGTCACAAATAATGACGGGTGTTACCTGGAGGCAGCCCTGAGGTGCTCACCCACTGAGGACACTTAAATGATGTCACTTTTATCTATACAAATTAAAATACCTTTTCTCATACGTCCTAGAGGATGCTGGGGTCACATCAAGAACCATGGGGTATAGATGGGATCCGCAGGAGACATGGGCACTTTAAGACTTTCAAAGGGTGCGAACTGGCTCCTCCCTCTATGCCCCTCCTCCAGACTCCAGTTTAGAATCTGTGCCCAGGCAGATTGGATGCACTCTGAGGAGCTCAACTGAGTTTCTCTGAAAAGACTTTATGTTTTCAGGGAGAACTGCTGGCAACAGTCTCCCTACTTCGTGGGACTTAGGGGAAAGAAGTCAGACCTACTTCTGTGAGTTTCAAGGCTCTTCTTCTTTGGCTACAGGACACCATTAGCTCCTGAGGGTTTGATCACTAGGTACGCCTAGGGGCTCATTCCCAGAGCCGGCCGTCACCCCCCTTGCAGAGACAGAAGACAGGTGAGTAGAAGAAGAAAAGAAGACTTCAGTGCCGGCTTTGAGGTACCGCACAGCGATCGCACGCTGCGCGCCATGCTCCCACTACACAGCGGCACTACAGGGTGCAGGGGGGGGGCGCCCTGGGCAGCATATCTAACCTCTATAACTAACTGGCCAGAGCGGACATAGTGCCAGGGCACTGTCCGGACCCCCCCCCAGTATACATTTTTTTTAAAAAGAGCGGATCTGAAGCGCGCCATTACGGGGACGGAGCTTAGCCCTCACAGAACACAGACCGGTGCCATTTTCTCTACACAAGGCTGCAGAGACGCTGGTCCTTCCTCACACTGCTGTACAAGTAACGGTGCAAAACGGCGGGTGGGCACAGTTATTTTGGTGCATTATATGTAAATTATAAAAGCGCTGCAGGTCTGGGGCATTTTCTGTGGTGTTACAGACCGGGATTGGGCGCTGGGGTGTGAGCTGGCAATAACTCCCTCTGTGTCTCTCTGACAGGCTTTACTGTGGGTCTGTCCCCTATAGGCCCAGTGTGTCTGCGTGTGTTGGGTGCAAGTGTGTCGGTATGTCTGAGGCGGAGTGCTCTTCCCCAGAGGAGACTATGTTAGGGACACAAACGGCTGTGGGAGTGACTCTGTCGGCACCGCCGACACCTGATTGGGTGAATGTTTTGAGTGCTTTGAATACTAATGTGGCTCTGATAAATAAGAGATTGGATAAATCTGAGTCTCAGAACCAGGCTTGGAAGAAATCCGTAGAGGATGTGTTGTTTCAAGTCCAGACCCCCTCGGGGTCACAAAAACGTTCATTTGCTCAGCTGGCAGACACGAATACCGACACGGACACTGATTGAAGTGTCGACTATAGTGATGCCAGATTTGATCCAAAACTGGCAAAGAGCAGTCAGTACATGATTGTGGCAATAAAAGACTTATTACATATCACTGAGGACCCTGCTGTTCCTGATACTATGGTCTGTATGTATAAAGGAAAGAAACCTGAGGTAACGTTTCCTCCCTCTCATGAACTGAACACGCTTTGTGAAAAGGTTTGGGAAAATCCTGACAAAAAGTTTTAGATTCCCAAAAGGATTCCAGTGGCGTTTCCGTTTCCCTCTGGGGATAGGGAAAAATGGGAGTCACTCCCCATTGTGGACAAAGCTCTATCTTGGCTGTCCAAAAAGGTGGCTCTTCCGTCCCTTGACACGGCAGCCCTAAAGGATCCTGCGGATCGTAGGCAGGAAAATACATTGAAATCCATTCATGTCACCTTGGGTACGCTACTCAGGCCAGCCATTGCATCTGCGTGGGTGAGTAGCGCTATCGAAAAATGGGCAGATAACTTGTCATCTAAAATAGATACCCTGCATAGGGATAGCGTTCTTTTGACACTAGGTTATATCAGGGACGCTGCAGTCTACCTAAAGGAAGCTGCGAGGGATATTGGCTTCTTGGGATCAAGGGCCAATGTCATGGCAGTCTCAGCTAGGAGAGCATTGTGGATTCATCAATGGAATGCTGATGCTGACTCTAAGAAAGCTATGGAGTCTCTATATATATATATATAGAGAGAGAGAGAGAGAGAGAGAGAGAGCGATAGATAGATAGATATATATATATATATATATATATATATCTATTATTATTATTATTATTTTTTTATTTAAAAAAAAAAAATATATATATAGATAGATATTTCTCTGACGTCCTAGTGGATGCTGGGGACTCCGTCAGGACCATGGGGATTAGCGGCTCCGCAGGAGACAGGGCACAAAAATAAAGCTTTAGGATCAGGTGGTGTGCACTGGCTCCTCCCCCTATGACCCTCCTCCAAGCCTCAGTTAGGTTTTTGTGCCCGTCCGAGCAGGGTGCAATCTAGGTGGCTCTCCTAAAGAGCTGCTTAGAAAAAGTTTTTAGGTTTTTTATTTTACAGTGAGTCCTGCTGGCAACAGGCTCACTGCAACGAGGGACTTAGGGGAGAAGAAGTGAACTCACCTGCGTGCAGGATGGATTGGCTTCTTAGGCTACTGGACACCATTAGCTCCAGAGGGATCGAACACAGGCCCAGCCATGGAGTCCGGTCCCGGAGCCGCGCCGCCGACCCCCTTGCAGATGCCGAAAAGTGAAGAGGTCCAGAAACCGGCGGCAGAAGACTTTTCAGTCTTCATGAGGTAGCGCACAGCACTGCAGCTGTGCGCCATTGTTGTCACACACTTCACACCGGCGGTCACTGAGGGTGCAGGGCGCTGTGGGGGGCGCCCTGGGCAGCAATGAAATACCTATACTGGCTAAAAGATACATCACATATAGACCCTGGGGCTATATGGATGTATTTAACCCCTGCCAGGTCTCAGAAAAACGGGAGAAGAAGCCCGCCGAAAAGGGGGCGGGGCCTATTCTCCTCAGCACACAGCGCCATTTTCCCTCACAGAAATGCTGGTGGGAAGGCTCCCAGGCTCTCCCCTGCACTGCACTACAGAAACAGGGTTAAAACAGAGAGGGGGGGCACTTATTTGGCGATATGATTATATATATTAAGATGCTATAAGGGAAAAACACTTATATAAAGGTTGTCCCTGTATAATTATAGCGTTTTGGTGTGTGCTGGCAAACTCTCCCTCTGTCTCTCCAAAGGGCTAGTGGGGTCCTGTCCTCTATCAGAGCATTCCCTGTGTGTGCTGTGTGTCGGTACGTGTGTGTCGACATGTATGAGGACGATGTTGGTGAGGAGGCGGAGCAATTGCCTGTAATGGTGATGTCACTCTCTAGGGAGTCGACACCGGAATGGATGGCTTATTTAAGGAATTACGTGATAATGTCAACACGCTGCAAGGTCGGTTGACGACATGAGACGGCCGGCAAACCAATTAGTACCTGTCCAGGCGTCTCAAACACCGTCAGGGGCGTTAAAACGTCTTTTTACCTCAGTCGGTAGACACGGACACTGACTCCAGTGTCGACGGTGAAGAAACAAACGTATTTTTCTTTTAGGGCCACACGTTACTTGTTAAGGGCAATGAAGGAGGTGTTACATATTTCTGATATTACAAGTACCACAAAAAAGGGTATTTTGTGGAGTGTGAAAAAACTACCTGTAGTTTTTCCTGAATCAGATAAATTAAATGAAGTGTGTGATGATGCGTGGGTTTCCCCCGATAGAAAATTATTGGCGGTATACCCTTTCCCGCCAGAAGTTAGGGCGCGTTGGGAAACACCCCTTAGGGTGGATAAGGCGCTCACACGCTTATCAAAACAAGTGGCGGTACCGTCTCCAGATAGGGCCGCCCTCAAGGAGCCAGCTGATAGGAGGCTGGAAAATATCCTAAAAAGTATATACACACATACTGGTGTTATACTGCGACCAGCGATCGCCTCAGCCTGGATGTGCAGCGCTGGGGTGGCTTGGTCGGATTCCCTGACTGAAAATATTGATACCCTTGACAGGGACAGTATTTTATTGACTATAGAGCATTTAAAGGATGCATTTCTATATATGCGAGATGCACAGAGGGATATTTGCACTCTGGCATCAAGAGTAAGTGCGATGTCCATATCTGCCAGAAGTTGTTTATGGACACGACAGTGGTCAGGTGATGCAGATTCCAAACGGCACATGGAAGTATTGCCGTATAAAGGAGAAAAAGACAACGTCTTTTCAGCCTCAGTCCTTTCGTCCCCATAAGGGCAAGCGGGCAAAAGGCCAGTCATATCTGCCATGGGATAGAGGAAAGGGAAGTAGACTGCAGCAGGCAGCCCATTCCCAGGAACAGAAGCCCTCCACCGCTTCTGCCAAGTCCTCAGCATGACGCTGGGGCCGTACAAGCAGACTCAGGTGCGGTGGGGGGCCGTCTCAAGAGTTTCAGCACGCAGTGGGCTCACTCGCAAGTGGACCCCTGGATCCTACAAGTAGAATCCCAGGGGTACAGATTGGAAATTCGAGACGTCTCCCCCTCGCAGGTTCCTGAAGTCTGCTTTACCAACGTCTCCCTCCGACAGGGAGGCAGTAGTGGAAACAATTCACAAGCTGTATTCCCAGCAGGTGATAATCAAAGTACCCCTCCTACAACAAGGAAAGGGGTATTATTCCACACTATATTGTGGTACTGAAGCCAGACGGCTCGGTGAGACCTATTCTAAATCTGAAATATTTGAACACTTACATACAAAGGTTCAAATCAAGATGGAGTCACTCAGAGCAGTGATAGCGAACCAGGAAAAAGGGGACTATATGGTGTCTCGGGACAGATGCTTACCTCCATGTCCCAATTTGCCCTTCTCACCAAGGGTACCTCAGGTTCGTGGTACAGAACTGTCACTATCAGTTTCAGACGCTGCCGGTTGGATTGTCCACGGCACCCCGGGTCCTTACCAAGGTAATGGCCGAAATGATGATTCTTCTTCAAAGAAAATGGACGATCTCCTGATAAGGGCAAGGTCCAGAGAACAGTTGGAGGTCGGAGTAGCACTATCTCAAGTAGTTCTACGACAGCACGGGTGGATTCTAAATATTCCAAAACCGCAGCTGTTTCCGACGACACGTCTGCTGTTCCTAGGGATGATTCTGGACACAGTCCAGAAAAAGGTGTTTCTCCCGGAGAAGAAACCCAGGGAGTTATCCGAGCTAGTCAGGAACCTCCTAAAACCAGGAAAAGTGTCAGTGCATCATTGCACAAGGGTCCTGGGAAAAATGGTGGCTTCTTACGAAGCGATTCCATTCGGCAGATTTCACGCAAGAACTTTTCAGTGGGATCTGCTGGACAAATGGTCCGGATCGCATCTGCAGATGCATCAGCGGATAACCTTATCGCCACGGACAAGGGTGTCTCTTCTGTGGTGGTTGCAGAGTGCTCATCTGTTAGAGGGCCGCAGATTCGGCATACAGGACTGGGTCCTGGTGACCACGGATGCCAGTCTGAGAGGCTGGGGAGCGGTCACACAGGGAAGAAACTTCCAGGGAGTATGGTCAAGCCTGGAGATGTCTCTTCACATAAATATACTGGAGCTAAGAGCGATTTACAATGCTCTAAGCCTGGCAAAACCCCTGCTTCAGGGTCAGCCGGTGTTGATCCAGTCGGACAACATCACGGCAGTCGCCCACGTAAACAGACAGGGCGGCACAAGAAGCAGGAGAGCAATGGCAGAAGCTGCAAGGATTCTTCGCTGGGCGGAAGATCATGTGATAGCAGTGTCAGCAGTGTTCATTCCGGGAGTGGACAACTGGGAAGCAGACTTCCTCAGCAGACACGATCTACACCCGGGAGAGTGGGGACTTCATCCAGAAGTCTTCCACATGATTGTGAACCGTTGGGAAAAACCAAAGGTGGATATGATGGCGTCTCGCCTCAACAAAAAACTGGACAGGTATTGCGCCAGGTCAAGAGACCCTCAGGCAATAGCTGTGGACGCTCTGGTAACACCGTGGGTGTTCCAGTCAGTGTATGTGTTTCCTCCTCTGCCTCTCATACCAAAAGTACTGAGAATTATACGGCAAAGGGGAGTAAGAACGATACTCGTGGCTCCGGATTGGCCAAGAAGAACTTGGTACCCGGAACTTCAGGAGATGCTCACGGAAGATCCGTGGCCTCTACCTCTAAGACGGGACCTGCTTCAGCAGGGACCGTGTCTATTCCAAGACTTACCGCGGCTGCGTTTGACGGCATGGCGGTTGAACGCCGAATTCTAAGGGAAAAAGGCATTCCGGAAGAGGTCATTCCTACACTGGTAAAAGCCAGGAAGGAGGTGACTGCACAACATTATCACCGCATTTGGAGAAAATATGTTGCGTGGTGTGAGGCCAGGAAGGCCCCCACGGAGGAATTTCAATTGGGTCGATTCCTACATTTCCTGCAAACAGGATTGTCTATGGGCCTCAAATTGGGGTCCATTAAGGTTCAAATTTCGGCCCTGTCGATTTTCTTCCAGAAAGAATTGGCTTCAGTTCCTGAAGTCCAGACTTTTGTAAAAGGAGTACTACATATACAGCCCCCGGTTGTGCCCCCAGTGGCTCCGTGGGACCTTAATGTAGTTTTGGATTTTCTCAAATCCCATTGGTTTGAGCCACTCAAATCGGTGGATTTGAAATATCTTACATGGAAAGTAACCATGCTACTGGCCCTGGCTTCAGCCAGGAGAGTGTCAGAATTGGCGGCTTTATCGTATAAAAGCCCATATCTGATTTTCCATTCGGACAGGGCAGAACTGCGGACGCGTCCTCAGTTTCTGCCTAAGGTGGTGTCAGCGTTTCACCTGAACCAGCCTATTGTGGTGCCTGCGGCTACTAGCGATTTGGAGGATTCCAAGTTGCTGGACGTTGTCAGGGCATTGAAAATATATATTTCAAGGACGGCTGGAGTCAGAAAATCTGACTCGCTGTTTATACTGTATGCACCCAACAAGCTGGGTGCTCCTGCTTCTAAGCAGACGATTGCT